>NC_141866.1:7456006-7491006 GCF_024713525.1 Acromyrmex echinatior | reverse complement strand
TTCAATATGTCATAAATTTTCTCGATTGTTTTCAGAACCAATGAGGCATGTGAAAGCGGAGCTTTTACAGCATGAGAAGGATCTCGACGATGAGGACGAGTTAGATCTTGAGGACGACCGCCGACGGAGCGAGCATCCTTTTCACCACACGATGCAGCATCACCATCACCATCATCAAGGTTATGGCGGTGAAGATCATTTGAAAGAAGAGGGTATCAAATCGGATTGTAGTGGAGGTGGTGTACCGATCCCTGCAACGAAACCTAAAATCTGGTCCCTAGCGGACACGGCGGCGTGTAAAACGCCACCACCACCATCACATCCCCATCACCAACAGTATCACCATTTGCATCATCAGCAACATTACCCTCAACAACAACAGCAACATCACGTGCCCAATCAAGGACATCATCATCACTCGCAACAACCGTGGCTCGGTCCAGGAGGTGCGGGAGGTGGCGCTGGTAGCGGTGGAGGCGGAGGAAACTTGGGAAGTTCATTCGCTCTACCCTCGTCAGCGGGGATGAGCCCGTCGGCGGCAGCGACAGCGCCCTACTCGGGTGCTGCTGCGAGATACGGTGGCTTCCTCTCGTCATCGTCCGGTGGCCAACTTCATTACAATCCTAACTCGTCGTCGGGCTCGAGCTCGAGCGCGTCCTCTTCAGCGGCGGCGGCAGCGGGGTTTCCAGAAGTTGGCACGGACACTCCACCCCAGACACCGCCCAATATGAAGGTGGCTACACCGAACGGAGTGATCCAAGCACCACCGGGCGGTTACTGTCCTGGTGGCAACACCGCTAGTGCCGCAACTAATGGCAATCCTAATATCCCCTACGGCGCGAATCATCCCGGTAGCGGTTATCTATCGTCGAGTTCAGGATCGACCAGCAGTGCCTCGTCCTTTAATTCTCGACTACAGAGCTCACCGCATAAGGACTTCTCATCAGTTGGCCAGAATTCTATTCTTCACCAGCATCAAACCACTGCCAGTTTGCCACCCACGGAAGCTACCACCGCATTTAAACCATTTTACAAAGGGTGAGTGGAAAAACGGTTTGACGTTAAATCTTGTCATTTAATATTGACTGTTACTAAATTATTTTACTTAAAAACGTATAAATCTTCATTCGGCATGTAACAAAAAAATCTCATAATAAAAAAATTATAAACAAGAATTAAGAAAATGCATGTTTTGTTTCAGTTCGCAATCGATGGGTAGTGGCTTTGTCTCACCAGTTTAGAACGTATCAAGATCCAGGAAGCGATAGTCATCTTTCTCAAGGTAAGTGACAGTATTATATTATTTTATCGCTTACGGCCATTCCTTTTGCTACGTCGTTTCTCGCTTACGTATGTATGTCGAAAATTTTTTGCTACAAAACAATAAAGTTAAAATTCTTCGTCAGTCTGTAGTATTATGGTCGCGTTAATATCACGCCGAACGATGTTCGTAATTTACTTTCAACTGTAAAAGAAAGAAGCGTCGACGAGATGGGTAACGGAGAAGGGGACGGGTGAGAGGGGGGAAAAGGTAAGTTGTCCGAAGCAACGGTACATGACCGGCTTATCGGCACGAAAATCGATACAACGATTCTCGCTTGCGCGAACGACGCGAAAGGCGCGCCGGTCGAACTGGTGTTGCGCCAAACTCGAGACACCATAGAAACAATCGATAAGAAATTAATATCCGGCGTGTCGATTGGTCGTTAAGCTGAGCGACCCGAGTTAAAATAATAATGGTATCGGACACACACATTGAGTAGCGTGTGGGTAGTCCATGGTGATAGAGGCAACGACTGAGTAGAGAAAGATAAAGAGAGAGAGATAGAGAAATAGAGAGAAAAAGGCTATCGCCACCTCCTTGACAGTGACAAATGGACGGAGATTTCAATCAGTGAATGGAATCACCACTGGCTAACCGCGTCTTTCTCTTACTACATCAGCCGTAGGTTTTTATGTGTGTACGCGCACATGTGCCTATGTATACCGTGCGTGCCCGCGTGTGTTAGAACACTACATTTGGACACACCTCAACCTGTCGCGTTGGTGACTGAACGGACGATTCCGGTCCAGTCTCGCATTTGGGTCTCACGAACGAAATCTCCTTACTAACGGGCTTAATCCTAAGATGGATACCTCAAAGAATCGTAAGAGAAGCCAACGTATGACTATAATAGTATTACCGCAAACTTTCCGTAAAATATGTGTGTCGCGTTAACGATTCACATACAAATTTATCGTACAAATAAATTCTACACAAATCATTGCATTGTTTAAAAAGGTCTATGAATAAAAAGCCGTTGCTCTTCGGATGTTCTATCAAATTTCAATTCGAGTCGTGCATCGTGTAAACGATCGTAGGACGAATGCGTTAGCATACGACTTTGTGTGAAACGATAAAATCAGGAAAGAGATAGAAAAACGGTTGTCCGCGATAATCGGCAAGCTATCGTTAAAGCGTATTGGGGAAAGCCGGAGTTTGCGTCTTCTCACTCGCGGCATTCGTAGATAAAATGTGAGGAGGGAGAGTCGGAACCACTGTTCACCCGTTTTCTTACAAACGATACGCGGGATTCATCTCCAGGGCTTACCCTCGCTTCATTCTCTTTCTCCATTCTTCTCAGCGAATCCTCCCGCGGTATCCGTAACGTCGTGATGCTAGTACGAGTCTTTGAACGTTATCTGATTCGACGGAATCGTAAAGGAGCCGAATCGCTCTCCTCGCGAAAATGCATTTCCCAGTTTCTCCGCGCCGATTCGAGAGCAGTTCTAGTAAAGCGGCCCTCTCCCGAGTCTCTCCGTCACCTGTATCCGATAGCAATGGGAATCTGCTCGACAGGATCGATATTATTGCGTGGAAAGTGCGCATCAGCCTCTAACCGTACAGTCGAGAGATAATCTTGAATTTTTTTTATTTCACTAATGTCCATTTCTGCCAATGTAGATTAACTACAATCTCAACTTAATTTACTCTTTTCTAATTCTCGGAACTAGAAAAGATAAAAGTAAATTAATCCAAGATCAATTAATCTACATTGATAGAAGCGAGAAAAAAATATTTGATGTTTGTGACTATATTTGTATGATAAATTTATAATTTATTAGTGCTATAATGTTAGTAATAATAATTATAAGTTAATTTATACTACTATTAAAAATAAGTATAATTGGCTAAATTAAAATTGAATGATAAATAAATGAATTATAAATAAATTATGATAATTGCAATCATATTTTTTCCTTAGTGTGTAATATATGTCTAAATAACAAGTTTTCCTCTCTCATCCTAACAACATCCTAAAAACTTTGCTTATTTTACTTTTTTCTATTATGGAAATAATTAACGGTTCTGACTGAATGTATAAGAAATAATATTATAATTAAAAATAGGAACAACCGGCTCAAATAAATAAATAAGTTGCTATAAAGAGCTATGAGCCAATAAACTAACAACTTGTGTTGCATTAAAGCACATATAATTAAATAATATATATTTTCAAAACTAATTAATTATTTTCGCAATAAAAAAAAGTAAATCTAGACCCAAAGTTTTTAGAATGCTCGATAAGAGGAGACGGACTGCAAGAAAAATTATCTCAGCATATCATTCGTTGCCTCGTTTCAAAAAGACTATGAAGACTCGAGAGAATCGCCAGCCAGGGCGACGCTGCTGCGTATCGGAGAACGTTCGTCGTTGTCTTTGTAGGATGCCACGACGCGATGTGAACGCGAGAAAGGTGGACGGCGAATGGGGGAACGGGGGTAGTGGATAAAGGGGAAAGAGGAAGGGGATCGTCTTTTCGGATGGAACCGGGTGTTAGCCGGTGCTCTCTTATCTCGCGGCGATCTGATCCTAATTTATAGCCGCGTTCCAAATAAACTAGTTTTCGCTGTCGTCACCTCGCTTTCTCCCTTTCCCTATCCCCCATGTGTGTATATACCGAACGCGTCGGTGCGTTCGCATCTCGGATGCGCTTATAATGCTATCCTCTCCTCTTTCGGTTCTCTCGGACCGGCACTCGCTTCGGTCCGGACCATTCTCGATCTCTGTCCCCTCTTTCCTGTCGCGCACAAACAGACAGGTATACGAAGGAAGGAAAGAAAGAGAGAAAATGTATATGTGTGTGTATATATATATATATATATATATATATATATATATATATATATATATATATATATATACAGCGATGTGTGTGTGTGTGTGTTTGTGTGTGTGTGTATGTGTGTTGTGTGCACGTGCGCGCGAGTCGCTCAGGTCGCACAAGGCAGCGCCTTTTGTAGCACTTACCACGAGGTAGAATCGATCTCCTCTTTCATTCTCTTTCCGATCGCACTCGAAAAGAGGCGATCGGAGGCAGAAACAGGAACCACGAAGAGACAGCCTCCATACAGAGAAGTAAAATCCTTTAGTGCCTGTGCCCTATAATTGCCAATTAGCGCAAGGATGTTTAATCGCTATTAGGACGATGGTAACCAAATGCTCGAGATTCGAGCTAAGCTCTTCCTCTTTGGGTGGACCCGCGTCTATCATCGCTTTTTAGCTAGCGATATTTACACGATCTCACGGTATCTGCATAAAATTCGCGACCACCATGCACCCGTGATCTGCCTCGGAGGCGCGAAAGGATAGGAGATCTTTTTAACGGCTTCGAGATTCCGAACGGGGGAATTCAGGTGTCTGCTTAATAAATCTTCGAACACGTCGTCGGTTTCCCGCGTATCCCCCCCCCCCTCTCTTCTCTCTTCCTTTTTCTTTCTTTCTATCTCTTTTTCTCTAGAAGGTAAAAGCCTACTGTTGCCGATGCTTCTTTGAGAAACATGCGTTTCTGGAATTCCCGTACGACCTCGGTGGTTTCATCAGAAGCGATACGCTCATAGTATACCGCGTCCTTCTTTGTCCTCGACCTCCATTTTGCGAGACGCAACACACGTTGCGAGCGGTTTATCGCACATATGTCGTCTAACGTGGCTTCGTGAGATTTTCAGGGCCGAGGTGAAGACGATAGCGAAAACGGATTTATGTTCCTAGATGCGCGCTAGATGGCTTCGTTGCTACCTGGATAATCGGGGAAAGATCGCTGGGAGCACGCATCTCCACCCTTTTCGACCCTGACGTGGCGAGGCGTCGCTATCATTCACGTGATTTCGTGACTCGACCGCTCGACTGGGCGACGCGGATGCAAATGTTATTGATTGGGAAAAACGCAGACCGCAGATCGCATGGCGCGCTCCTATGTGCTTCTTTGCCCCTCTGAATATAAATCGACACGTTAATTCTAAAACCGGACAGATATACAGGCGAGAGATCCTATCTCGACTTATTAAAAAAAATGACGCTTAACGTTGCTGCTCGCTTCGGTACGATGATCGTACTCGTATACGCGTAAAAGATCTGCGTATGAGATGGCTCGTTATCCTTATGCCCTTACGCATTACCGAGTAAACACTCCGTGCTCGTGTACAAACTCCAACGAGATTATTAATAAAGTTATAAAATAAACAGACTCTCTCGCTTATCTCGACCACGTTATAATTAAATCATTATAGAGGCACATACACGCTGCTGAATTTCCAAGGAAATAATTCGTGTCGATACGCGAGTGGAATGTTAACTCCTTTTATAAAAATGCGTAACGTAAGTCGAGCTATCAGCGTGAGTTATTATTAAAATTCCCCAGTAAACCGGTGCTTTCATTGAATTAATGATTGTTTGATGTTTATAATTTCATGCGCCGGGCTGTCTTCTACATTATGCAAGGCTACCGCGACCGGCCACATGAGACCAGCGCAATAATTACACGATAGCGTATTGCTATTAGTGGAGCATTCGCTGTCCCGCGATATCCGGTAGCGGACAATTCGAGCAATGAAATTCGCGTTATCGCATTCACCGTTCAATTTCATCGTTCCCTCCTCGGGGGGTACTGTTCTAAGCGCACAATATCGCGGATGTCGATCAACACGATATCTCCGCGCTATCTTTCCCTCGACTATAGTTAAATTACGACGTCACGTTGAATGATCCTTTTTCGTAATCGACGATCCTCAGCCGCGATTGCATAAATAAATTATAATACCGTCTCTAGAGTACAAATAGATGCGCACGAAAGGAAATTCATTGTCGTAAGATTTGAATCCGCTACGTCAATGATCGTTCAAATGTGAATTTATCACGGAGATATGTCAAGATATTATTTAAAGAAACGCACAACTGCAGTTAATTCACTATGTTTATAAATTATAGATGAATAGCTTGAAAGATTTAGCGTTTATATAGGTACTATTTAAATACTTGACAATTTTATCATGAAATAAAACGTTTCACCACTTTTGGTTTGTTGAAGATAATGAGAATGAATAAACAGATTTTCTATAGAGCGTCAATCATCGAGACATCAACGAGTATAAGCAGCTTTGCACTTGTAAAAAGAAAAGGCACTCAGATTGCGGCATTGGCTTATTTCAAATTAATGACATATGAATAGAATTCTATTATCTATCTATCACCTGAGATTCAGTTCTTACGAGAAGACAGTCACACGTCTTACCTTAAGGATATTATATGTATTTATATTATATGTATTTTTTAGCAAAAATGAAAAAAATATGAAAAAATTATAGATTTTATCTATATTATATTTAAAAGTAACAAAAGTTTGACGGCGATTTAAAACCTAGAATATCATGTGATTTTTTTCTGTAGAGTGGAAATGTGAAGAGGAAATTTTTACGTATGTATTATATGTACATATATACGCACACACATAAAAAAAATTTCACTTTTCACGTTTCTGTTCTAAGTAAAAAGTTACATGATTGATATTCCCTGGATCAAAAATTATTTCGATAAGAAATATATATATAATATGTTTTTAAAAAATAAATAAATTGTATAGAAGGTATATTATAGAAGGTCAATTGAATGAACCAAATTAAGATGTTTAGAACAATTTTATTAATTAAAAAAAATATATTATTTATGGAACGTTTCGACTTAACTTAATCATCCCAAAAAATTATTGAAGAAACCATATGAAAATTAATGGTTAAATAAAATTTGTTTATTGTACATATTACACGACAGAAATAAATTTTACATATTTTAAATTTTATACTATTATATTTAAAAAAATGATTAAAATAAAATTAAAAAATTAAAGCTATAAAATTGTATTGCTAAATATAAATATTGAATTATTTCATACGTATATAACATTCCTTTTTTTATGGAAAATATAAATTTTCAATTCCAGTTACTTTTTGCAGAGACTATACACCCGATATATCCTTAACGTCAATTCGACACACTGAGGTGAAATAATCTTTCCAGTTATCGATTGCAACGTCATCGATTGCGGATCCCAAACTGCGTATATACAATCGCAGAGTTTTTTTTCTCCTTCGCTTTATCAAATTAAAACTGGCAAGGTCACCTGGAATTGATAGCGATAAATGTCGGGAGACATTTTTATCGCGCACATAGATCGTTCCAAGTTTCATAATATAATTTACGCACTAGAAATGGAAGCGGGGATGCGCGGTGCGGCCGCGGTGCATAAATGATAATCACAAATGTTTATTGCCCAGCGAAAAGAGACAGCGACGCGATGCCTCGTCGGTGGTAACCAGCATGCATGTAACATCCAGATGTCACTGCGGAAACTTTCGAAACGACTTGCTGCATAATCGCGCAACATTTGTCATCCGGATCGACGCGTCATTTTGTTCGCGACCCGGCGAAGCGAACGAAGCGAACGAACGTGGAGCGCAATGAGAACGGACGAGGAGAATGGAGGAAAAGGGATACGACAGACAGGATAGACAGCCCGTGTAGCCGTTTTGAAATATTCGCCACGGTGGTGCCGGAGGCGTCAGTTCCGAAACGTCGGCCAAAATGGATATTGGCATCTCGTTTATAATCGTGCACCACGGAAATCTCCCCGGCGGCCCTCCACCGCGCATATCATCGCGTGTCGCTGTGTCCGCATAATTGTACGGCGAAACACGATTAATTCGTATGTGTCGTTGTATCGCCATAGCACCGATCAACGTCGCTCAGGAAACGCTCAGGAAAGTGACCTTACTTAGAGCTGAATCGATTATTACTGGAGTCCCGTAATATTTCTACTTCTGTTTCTGTTAATTTTAAAATGCAGTATTTCGAAAAGAGATTTATGATTTTATTCTATATTTACGTTGGTCTTTATATTCATAGTTCATTAGAACTTTCGAAAACCTTAAAAATATATTATAGAAACTTTCTTTGAATTAAGGGAAAACCTTTAAATTTATTAAATATAAAAAGAACAATTTCAAAATATATTATAAACGTTTCGGTCTTAATTAGACCATCTTCAGTATAATAAATACATATAATAAATACATATAATAAATACATTCATTTTAAACAAGATGTTATCGCAATTGAATTGATAGATTAATTAAAACAAAGATATCGCAATTAGATTGACAGATGCCTTAAATTGTGAGACTAGAGTCTTGTCAATAAAAATTGACGTGAAAAACGCTCGTTATAATGAGTTATATGCAGATTAAATAAATTCATCCTTTGACAGATTATATTCAATGTGTCTATAATTTGAAAGGAATGGCTAAGTGCTCGAACGCATAATTTCCAGATTCTGCATCAAGAATTTTAGCCAAAAAATCAGATTTGTTAAAAGAAAAGATTGTCCTGATTCTAGATAACGATAACAAAAATTCAGATCGAAACGTTTATAATATATTTTGAAATTGTTCTTTTTATATTTAATAAATCTATATATTGTTTCGCTCAAAAGACCTTGCGTAGTGGTGTATACTCTTTAATATTGTTTTCAATATGTATATATATCTACTTTTGTGCGTGCGTGCGTGCGCGTGTGTGTGTGTGTGTGTGTGTGTGTGTGTGTGTGTGTGTGTGTGTGTGTTGTGTATATATAAAACATTTAGTGAAATGTAATAAAAACTTAAAAAACAATTTTGGAGTTTTTATTACATTTAATTATTTAACAGATGACTAATATTTTTTGTACAATTTTGATATAGCAGACCAACAACAATGTGTGATAAAAGTTATGTCGATTTTATCGGATTAGTCACCAAGAAAGAAATATTGCTCTCTCTTAAAAATTATACAATTATAGAAATATAATTTCAAGTTAATACCTGTATGAATGAATTAAATAAACGTATCCTATGAACATAAAAAAATGAATTTCATAAAAAAATCGTCGAATTATAAGGTTCTTTAAGAATGAAATGAAAATAATAAAAATTGGATTATGTTTAAGAAATATTTTTTGCAGATATTTAATTAGTCAATAATTTTTTGTCAAATTGAAAAATAATTTTTCTTTTTTTTTAAAAAAAAAACTTAATTTTAGTTGCTTCGTTTTTTAAGTAAAAGAGCGATAAAGCAATCGAATATTGATTTATTCATATATTAGTCCATCAGTGTTTTCATTATTAGTATAAAGTTCTGTTAATAGCGATTACGATTTCTATGGGCAATTTTTGATCGCATTAACTTTATCAGTTTGGAAAGTAAAAACTTTATCAGTTTGGAAAGTAAAAATTGTTGGTCTGCAATTAGTATAATTCCACATAAATTGTCACGATTAAGTAAGAGTTTCGTGCCTAGAAATTACATTCTAATCTTCCAAAGAATTAGGATTTACGAGGTATTGTTGCTATCAAAGTCCTTGTTATGTAACTCGCGTGTCGTCCCAAATACGTCATGCAAAAGTAGTCGACAATTGTAGCAAACAGTTACGGGCGTATAAACGTTTAGTGCCGAACGATACCGGCGGTAATGGTCGAGTGAGCAACGTGTTTTGCATAACGATCGCATTTTATCTTGCGGCACGTGTGGTTTGTCGTTTATTAACACTGACAATCGCTGTCATGATATCGCGGGGCAAACGATTATCCGTTAAAGTCGCAAAAATAGCCTTGCGATACATAATGAGCAGGTTTCCTATGGTTGCCGTTTTTTTTTACCGATCCTGGCGTGGGATCTATATCTTCGGCATGTCGATCGTGAAACGGACACCATTCACCGATGTGAGATACGGTAATCGAGTATCGATAGGCGCAAACGAGCGTGCGTACGCATCGTCGATTCCACCGCTACGGATGTAAGCGCTCTAGTAATAGTACGTTTATGAGTTTACAAAGGCATCGACATTTTCATGGGTATTAGCAGCTATTTGAACCGATTGTCTGCTCGTCGAACGGTGTACACAATTGTCGCGCGTCTTATCAACGACTATACACCAGGCCTCGAAGACCATAATTGTTCGCTTGATAATCCATAACTTTGTGTTAGTTTTTATGACTTGTTATATAAAATAAGAAGTCAAAATAATGCGTGCATTTCGATATTGTTTAAACGTGTGAAATATAACGCGTACTTGAACCAAACATTTAGAAATAACATGCTTCTTACATTAATGTTCGTTTCTATCAATATATTATAGATTAACTTTAATCTCAGGTCAGTTTACTGTTCATCTTTTTTCAATTGTTGTAGAATTAGAAAACAATGAAGAGTTACAGTTAAATCAAGATTAAAGTTAAACATTGATAAAAACGGGCATTAGTTGCGTGTACAATGCTTCAGCAGAAAAAACAGCTTTGTACTGCCGTCAAATTCTGTAACATGATTGATTTATGTCCGTTTCTATCAATGTAGATTAATTGTAACCTCGATTCAACTCACTCTTCATCTTTTTCTAATTTTTATAATAAAAAGGTAAAGAATAAATTGAATCGAAATTAAAGTGAAAATGGGTATTATATATTTAAATTTAATGAAGAATTAAGGGCAAGAACCAATCATATTAAAGAATCTTACAATAATTGTAAAACTTTTTCCTGAACGCAGCTAATAATCCTTTTTTCTTCTACGCAGGAGAGAAAGAAAGAGAAAACACAGCGATGTCGATCTAAAACCATTTTCATTTTTCTGTTGCAGAATAAAGTGGCGCCATTGAGGGAGAGGTCCTGTGAGGAAGTCTTGCGGCCGGACTGTAAATACGCGCTCCTGAGTGGTTTCAGGATTTATTAGCGTTATCTTGACTTCACGTCAGAGATGGAGGGAGAAAGAAGTGCGAAGAGTAAGGAGTGGGTAGAGGCAGTCAGGCAAGCAGGAAGGAAGGAAGGAAGAGAAGAGAGAGGAAGGTGGTCGACTCTTCGAGATACATAAATCGTTCCCCGACCTCTTGGAAGGCGCGACTTGGAAAAGACGTATGAGAGGGTAGAAGAGCGACTGTGCGAAGCGGGAGTACGCGAGAAGAGACGGCTTAGAGGAGATTTAGGAATTAGGAGAATTACGTCAAAGTGCCTGCTTACGCACGGCTACGTACGGCGAAGCGACACCGGGGGCCGGGTAAGAAGAAAGTATGGGGGCCGAGCGCGCAGGATTTATTCCCAACGCACTCTCCTCAGCATGTGGCAAGCAAGAGCTGCGAGCCGCCATATTTTCGATCGGTACCATCGACCGCTGACAGCAAGAAGATGGGTTTACGGGGCATGGGGCAGCGCGTGTTGCGTCACCCCGTTGCTGAAGTAAACTCGAATGAGAAAGAGTGAGAAGATTTTCAAGTTACCCAAGTCGAGTAGCCACGAGAGAACATGAACTTTCCGCAATCGTCTTCAATGTTCGGATGTACCGCCGGTGTACATCGTCCTCACACACGTACACTCACACACACACCCCACACATGTAATCGTGAATCCTTCTTTTTCGTTTAGTCAATGTTTCATTACCGATCGTTCCGCGACGTCACGAGATTTTTGGAATAACACTGCGTGATGAAGAATTGTTGATTTTGTAAATAAAGGACGCGCAGATCACTTCGAGAATTCGTATTGATTTCGCATCGAAGATCGCGTACATGTATACATATACAATACCTCCAATGGAAGGACGAATCGTTTCTAAATATCTCGCAAATTGGCGAATAAACGATACGCTCCTTCCGAGATCGCGAAGATACTAATCGCGAATTATATACGGGCAATGTGCAAGATAGCACTAATTCTTCGTTACGAAGTAACTGGGTCTTTCTTAACGGTCGTCGCTCGAAATCAGTCGTTTAATTCGGCTCAAAAGAGAGAGAGAAAGGGAGTTTCAGAGCGCTCGAGCGATAATATACTTCGACCAAGTCGCGCGCGGCACGAATATAGAGAAAAAAAGAGAAAAAGAGCGTAAAAAGAAACACTCGATCTACCTGTTGTAGGTTTAAGATGAAAATAGGGGAAAGAACAGAGCGTAGCGCATTACAAAGCTACTATCGTTAAACTTACCTTTAACTCCTTTAATTATCCGAATGAAATATTAACGTATACCCGAATACCCGCATATAGAGATGGAATGATAAATAGTACACCTACGCATTACACATACACACGGTGACACGCAAGTAACTCTAGGCCATAGATCTTAAGGCTGTACCTACTACATCACGAAATTTTATCGGGGTGACGCGTCTTAAGGATTTTACAGAGAAAAAGAGAGATTCTCGCCGCAGAATATACATCGCTATATTATAAGTATAAATAAATATATATGGATAGAGTTGGCGCAAAATTATGCGCCTAACAATAAGATTAACAGCGACGAGAGAAGATACGGTGAGAAATTGAATAATAAATCGTTAAGGATCAAATTCGTCCCTTTTCGCGCGACAACCGTGCACTCGCGCATCTCTCAGGTCAAACCGGGACATCAGAGACATAAATTCGTATATGTAATACCATTTTTCCTATAGTACGTGTTGCATTCGATTGTTGCCTAATGCTGTATTTTGTTGTATTTCTTGCAATTATTCATTTCTTTTATGGATAATTTTAAGTTTGTTGGTAGGTATAGTCACTATTGATCAGCATTATATTCTTAAAGAAGAGAATGGCTTTACTCATAATTCTTACGCGAGAAATACGAAGATATCGCGAATGTGTTGCAATAAAAAAAAAGCGGAAATGCGGCGTGCACGGTGCTCGAAACAAAAAGTTGTTGATATTTTTTTATATTATATGTATATCGCGCAGATCGTCCCTCTTTTCGTGAAGCCGTGGTTGGTAATGACAACCGAGGGACGCACGACACTAGTATCTTGCGCAAACTGCGAAAGATTGTCGGGTCGTGTTTTCAAGAAAAAAGAAAAGAAAAAAGAAGAAAAGTCGACTATTATTTTGTACTTTGGCGTAAATGTAAACGGGAGCGCGCGCGCAAGTCATCGTCGGCGGTTGAGAGGGAGCGTTGAATGGAACTTGTACATTGTTTTGTAAAGAATACATTTATTTATATCTGTGATAACGGGAGAGTTCAACGGGGGGAAGGAAAAGGAGGGAAAATGATAACATAAGGCGTTCGCGGTATCGGTATACTCTGACGAAGACGGTCGGTGCTCGTGCATTCGTTGACACGTATATCATAGCATAATTATATAGACATGGTAAATTTTTTTGTAAATAATCAGAAAAGTATAGAGATAGAGATAGAGATAGAGAGAGAGAGAGAGAGAGAGAGAGGGAGAGGGAGAGAGAGAGAGAAGAAAGAGAAAGGAAAACATGGATAGAGTGTACCGCTTTGCGGACGAAGGCTAGAGAGAAAGAGGTAAATAAAAAAATTATATAAATATATAAATATAACGCACGTTTTGTGTACATTGTCGCACCTTCGTGAGAGAATCTATTTGTTGTGAATAGTACACGTAATAATACAGATATATGCTATGACTATTAGGTTTTATTCGCTTGTTCGTACGGATTCGACTGTAAAATAATTAAATTGTACATAGTCCTGAATGTGAATATAAACAGAAAAAAAAATATATACACATGTATGTATACATACGTGTATATATATATATATATATTATTGCTATCATCGCTATTATTATTAACATCGACACATTATTATTATTTTCATTATTATTTTAATATTATATTATTGTCGACTCTATTATTATGAATTCATATTCATATTATATAATAAAATAATAGTCGTAACAATAATATGTCGATGTTTATAATAATAATAATAGCAATAATATATATGCTTATACATACATATGTATTATTGCTATCATGAATTATTATTATTATTAACATTGACATATTATTAGTACTATTATTTTATTATTAATATTATTGTCTACTTTATTATTGAATTCATTATATTAAAAGAAAGACTATATTACGTTGTACAAGCACGCTTCATATTTTTTTTCTCCGTCTACCTCAATACTGCATTATGAAACATTATTCAGCGTTACTTTCCTCCGGTATCGACGTTATTTGCAACGGCGACGAAGATTTATGAATAAAAGACCACTTTAACGTCGTAGCACATTCATTGTCGTTAAAAAAACCCAAGTTTCATTATCCTTGGCTCGATAATCGTCCTCATTCAAGATTCTGCAGATCGATAAATACGATCGTTATGACGATCGATATTATCGCCACCATGGCCAAATCATATCGAAGATCGTACGCACACTTGTTTGCGAATCCCTCCTACTTTATTTTCTGCAGATTTTAAAAAAGTCACGGACAAGTTGTAAGTCGCAGCACGCGCCCACCGCAACACAGGAATCACATTGTGCCCATTCTAACGTACCACAATGGACGTCTCCGTTTTGAATATTCGAACAATGGTACTTTCGTGGTGGGTGGAGTTTCAATGAAAATACATGCTTACGCGGAGAGAGGGAGAGAAAGAGAGAGAAAGAAGGAACGGGAGAAGGACAATGGAATCGCGCGCCATCCTTCTCCTCCGAGAAAGCGGAGAAAATAAACTCTATTCGGTAGTTTGCGAACACGAGTTTGCAGCTAGTTAAAGTTTTGGAAATACGGCACGGATGATAAATATTGGAATAAGTTGCAATATAGGTACACCCCATTGCGAAACATCTTCGTTGCTCGGCGAATATTTAGTGACGAATCCGCCGTATTGCGGATACAGCTGCACTGGTTCCGATTATTGATTAACATTAAACCCAGAAATGCCAATCTGAAATAAGAATCATTCGAAATTTTCTGTTATTAATAAAAATCTGCTATTAATGAGAATCTCTGAACTTTCGAACGAGACCACCCTGACGGCTCGCCAAGGGGGATTGACGCTCACCTGACCCGCGTCCTTCCGGTCTGTTGGCAACAAACACGCACTCGCAGCACGCACGACCATCGAAGATTAAAACTCGAACAACGAGAGCGAAGTAAATTTCCAGTAGTGTGAAACGATTTCATTTTCCTATTATATATTCTTACGAGTGTAAAAAGTATTTGATAGTAAAAGTATCAATGTTTCTTGAAGGATTAAGTGAATATATTATTATAAAAATAAATTGATATATTACTAAAAAAACTAAATATTTTGTTAGAACAAAGAATACGAAGATATTAAGTTATTGAAAAATCAAAAAATTTCAGAATCCTATCTTTTACACGAGAAATATAATATTAACTAAAAATTATAACGATATCCGCTCAGTATTTCTACTCTGAAAATAAAATTCTAAATTTTAATAAATATTTATTTGAATAGTGCCAACTAAACATTTACTTACAGTAAATAAATATTTATTCAATAAAAGTAAATGATAGTTAAATTAAATTAATGATTTTATACTAAATAAAAATATATATATAGTAAAAATTTTACTTTATATTTAGTAAAAATTTAGCATTATTTAAACAAATAATTTATTAAAATATAATATACAATATTTTTTTCAATGCAGTGTTAACATATTTAGGGAAATGGATCTCGAAGTTCTTTAATTATAGTTAGAGAAAGTATTTGAAGCGAAGGAAAGAAATTATATAATCAAGAAATTATAAAATCGTTGCTAGAGTAATTACAGAAAGTTAATTTCCGTGCATAGATAATCACGCCCGGCCTATTATTCATCGCGTTGTGTGCCATCTTTCGTGGATCACGTGATACAACACACTGATCGCACCTCGACTGACGCGCGTGACTGCCGTATATTGCCGTATGTTAAAATCCTAACAACCATAAATTGGGCAACAAAAACTCGCAGGCGGCCGCAACAGTCAGCTAAGACAAAGGATTAGGACCTGCAATTCCGCAGCAGGATATAACGCTATAAAGTCATAACGTGTCGTGACTTTTTTATTCGCTTTCAGTTTCTTTCTCTCTTTTTGCCTCTCCATCACTTCTTCTCCATCCCTTCCTCCTCCTCTTTCCATCACTTTCCTCTCTCGCACGAGTACCATCGGGGTACTCCACTTGAAGTCGTATCGCCATGCCATGCCGCGGCCAGGCAGATGCAAGCAAGTGAAGTTTACATGAATCGGCCATATAACAACCATTTTATCATTTGACAAGAAATATGAGATCTCGCGGCCAGCTATGTACGTATACATTTAACGCAGCAGACCTTCGCAAATCTTCTGCGTTAATCCGTCCGAATCACTTCGATCCGGAACGGTACTATGCAACACGGTATATATGTATATCGATACAAATATTTTGAGAGAATGTATCATTCAACGATAATTCGGACGTCGCACTTCCAGTGATTATAAATCTCCCCAGCGTGCAAATATATAATTGTAGCGCAACTTGTTTTCGTCGTCGCGGTACACGTGTCTCAAATAAATGCCACCCATAAGTACGGATCGTAACACATATAATTTGTATAATCACCCGCCGAGAATACTTCACTGATAGATTAATGATTGTAGCGCTACGCGAATACTCTCGTGAATTAATATTCATGAATTCCCTTCCGTCCCGCTCTCCTATGTTGGTCTCTCTGCGAAATCTCGCTCGATCGCGATCCGCAACTCCTACGATTGTATACAAAAATAACAATAACAGGAGTGATATTAATAACGGCGATAACAACAAGCGAGAGAGACGAGATCGATAACCTCGCGCCGAGTGGTCGAGCATTACCATAAATTTGAATGTCTTCGCGCTCTCTGCCACTTCCCCTTTTTCCCTTTGTAGTCCCCTCACGATTCTTCTCATGCTCTCTTCTCTGCCTCCCGCGCACGAGCGAGCGTTTCCCCATGACCGCCACCCTTTTTACGGCTTACTTTATAGCAAAGACTCAATTTGGCCACGGCGGTTGGTGCGCATTCTCCGGTGACTAATATACCGGGATGCGCCGCGTGGGGTGCAACGGTGATGCATCGTTCGCGATGCCCCACGTATGCCTCCTCCCTCGGGAAGAGATAGGGGCCTCTACGGGACACCTTCGTTTAAAACGCGCGCGTATGCGTTTTTACGAATGGTCTCTTACGAATCGAGCTCGTCCCTCTCTTAACACTGCTCCACAAGATCATTTAATATTCCTGACTCTCTTAACGGTCATGAGAGCGTACGCTTCAACGTCGTGCATTACCATTATTTTCCAATATTAGTCGCAACAAATTAAAAAACAATTATATATTGAAAAAACTACTATGTTGTTATTTAAAAGTTTGCTAGATAAATCTGATAATTGTTTTATTGGATCATTAAGAAAATAATTATATAGAACGCTCTTAAGCGTTGGAGACAGTGCTGCAAAAACTTTTAGTTTTCAAGCAACCAGTACTTAAGCGCCTACATTATTATTTTCATAATCCAAACAAAATTATTTTCAAATCTGTATTTAGCTAAAAATATACTCTCTAAATCTGACTCAGTGGATAATCAAATATATCACTGTTAATTAATTAATGAAATGTAATATCCCTAACCTATAACAAACCTTGCTTCAGCATATAAGTGTAGCACATTCAACGTATATTGTATTGTAAGATTGGAATTAAATACAATGTGCTAGAACGTGCAAATATCGGTATTTTAATTTTATAGTACTTAAACTTCTTTTTCTTTATAGTCGAATTTCATTGATTATCCAGTGGCAAATGTGCTAATATGATATGCTGATAATTCAGTACCAAGTATGCCACTTCAGTAGATTATCCGCTGATTCAGATTTAGAGGGTATATATTTTTTAAATCAATTTCATAAATGAAAATATTTTAATTAAAAAATTTTAATTCTAATTAAAAAATTAATTATTTCAGAAGAAGGATATATTTGCCACACGACAACCACCTGTTCTGTATTTAACACCTTTCGCTTTTCAATAATCATATTATTATTTACTCTTTTATTATTTTTCTTATATATTTGTAATATATATGTAATGCCTACGGCGCGTAGGATTTGTAACGCGCCGAAGATGGCATAGTTTGCAAGCGTCGTAAGGCACACTTACGAATGGGCCCTTCACGAGTACACGCATTCGCGGGGGCATTCACGGGCACCACGTTGGGCCTCGTCTTCCTCACCGTGGGGCATCGGGCCGCGCTAACTTACGCCGGATTACGAACACTATTTCATCGGAACGCGGGGACCTCTCGGTGGGGCTAGCCATAATACGACCTCACCTTCTTCGGAGCGGACATCGCCGTATTCAAAGTCGCGTCGTTGCCTATGATATACAACGAGATGTGAAAATAGTAGTTTATTGATAAAATTTATTTACATATGTGTCTAACAGGATCGATATTATAAATTGTTTTACTCCAGACAACAAATCACGTGAATTAAAAAAAAATTTTAAGTACAAATAGAAAACGTAGATATAATTCTTTCTGATTTATCAATAAATTACATCTAATGTGTTGTGTAATAATTTCTCTTTAATAATTATAGTTAATATGTGTATTGTATTTAAGTGATATATGTATACTTGTTTTATATCTTCGTGCATAATCTTTGACACAAGAATCTTACTCTATTTTAATAGCCGTATGTAGATTATAAACATAGAGTTCCTGCGAAAGATAGTATCAACGAATTAAATACAAACACACAGGCTGCATCCGTGTAACCTTAACTTGCTGCATTAGCGTAATTATGATAGCTTCCGGTTATTGCCACCGGCTCGCCGCAAAACCACGAAGAAGTCTGTGGCTAAACGCGGAGTTAATGACAAACTGCCGCGCGTTGAAACCGGTTGGATGCGAACTCTCAGCGAAAATGTCCATCAGGGTGAAGCCGGATGGGATCGTTGGGGAAAACGAGAATCGACGTGACCGTGCGCCATTGTCTAGGCGTTCTTCTGCTCTCACGGGAGAAGAGGAGCGATAAAACTACCTGCGGATACGCGAGCAAGTACGAGATGAGCGTAAGCTTCCAGCTGCGCTGGAATGTCGAATTCCCTTTAGGTGCCGTACCTCCGCTGTGACACTGTCGCCAATGCTCGCACAACGGGAAGCAACGATCGTGTAGCTCTTAATGTTTCGAGGACGGCACGGATGTTTCTTTTACCGACTTAATTACAACAAAGTTGCTCAATACATCTTAAACAAGTTCGAAAGGAAAACAAATCTATTTGTCGTCACAGTTTCTCCGACAAAGAAAGAGAAAGTAAGTATTGCGTAAATCTCTACTCTCTATTTTTGAGAATTTAATTTGAAATTCGATATTTGACATTTCGTCTCTTTCTCTTTTCCCGAAATATTTTTACATTTTATTTTTCTGACATTTTTTTACATTTCAATTATTAAAATAATTGAAATATAAAAAAAATTGTTCAGTATTTATTAAATCGCGCAAAATTTTAATATACGAGATGACAGCTTGAGCATATTGATGAAATCATATATCAATACACTTATTATTATTGTGATTAATTATACAATGATTAAATTATACATGTGCAGAATTTGATATTCATATCTCACGACATTACATAGTGACTGGCTTGTGTCACCTCGATCGAACCGCAATCGAGTCAATTACCGACATCGTCGGACAAAAGTAATAACCCAATGAGCGAAATAATCGAGAGTACAAAATAGTGGACCGATAAAAAGAGAAAGAGGAAGGTCACGAACGGCTGCGGCCACCAATGTCCCGGAACGCGCTCGCGCACTTATCTGGCACTAAAGATGTTTACAGCGCGCTCTGCATCGCCGCTATCACTATCACCCCGAAAGAACGGAGCGCTCTAATTGATTTGTGGCTCCGGCGCTATCGGCGCTCGTAACTTAAATTAAATTACACGAGCAATCTCCCGACGACTCGTCGAAAAGTTATTCCCGAGACCTGACGCGACTCGGCACTTGTGCCATCTGCAAAGTCATTTTGCCTTCAACGACGGTGATTACTTTTACCAGGGACAATGCTCACCTTGTTACAGCCCGAATACCCGGATATTCGTATATCATTTAACTACCGAGGCATAAATAATAATGTTTATCGTTTATGCCTTGGAGCAGAAGCTCCCTGTGCTCTCAAAGAATATAGGATATATTGAATTGTGCACTCTTAGATAAAAATTATTTGATATACTAAAGAAGAACATGCAGTTACATAAAACTCATTCAACGAATGTAGAAGCAGTAACAACGAGGTGACAATGTCAAAGATAACAATATTTAAACGTTTTCAATGTATCATGATAAGATAAAACTAACTCGAAAAACTAACAAAAGGTTTAAATTTCTTCTTATTAATTTCAAGTGTATATATATATATATATATGTATATATATATATATATATATGTATATATATATAAGTATTATACGGAAGTTATATATTTTATGGAAGCAATAAGTAATAAAGCGTGTAAATACAGTGAAAGCTGACAAGAAATCATCGGAAAATTATCGTAATGCACGTAATGGAATTTCAACAGGAATAGAAATTGCAAATAAATTGATGTCATTTCTTTCTGCAAATTGAATGCATCTCCAATATATCGACTATTTAATTCCATTTCGAATTTACTTCTTCCAACAGCCAATCAATGTCACTTTTATGAAAATTCGAGTAAGTCCAATTACATTCTTCGAACTCTATATAATGAGTTAACGTTGTTAATCGATCGCAATTTTAATGATGTTTATTATGTTATTTAAACTTTGCTAATTCCCGATAAACTGCAAATATTTTAATTTGACGGAATCAATTAATCGAAAAAGCTTATCGTTAATACCAACGTAAACTTGAGTAAATAAAACAGAGCGTGTTCTTAAAGAGAATGTAAGCTTCATTAGCGACCATAAACTTTCATCATTTATGCTTGTTTTATCTGTGGTTTCGTGACTTTGATAAAAGGGGCGAACATTGTCAAGTATCACCGAGCTTCCGCAAACGAGATACGATGAGTTACGACTGCTTGTAGTCGATTCCGTTCAGTTTAGTTTAATGCGAGACCACCCTGAACCCTAAGAATTTAACCTTCTCTTTCCAGCCCCCTCTCATTCTCTCTCTCTCTCTCTCTCTCTCTCTCTCTCTCTCTCTCTCTCTCTTTTCCTCTGTCTCTGTTTCGTAAAGTATCCGTTGCCATACGAGTAGGTACAAAACTGTCAGATGCGGCTCCAAAGTAGGCACCGGATATTCCTTGTTCCCGCGAATCTTATCTTATCGCATTCGAGCTGGAAAGCAACCCTCATGAGTTCTTAAGATATACGACATGTTTGTGCCGTCTCTCTCGCACCCTCCTTCACGCCGCCTCTTGAAACTTCGATGATTTGAGGTTAACACTGATTGTGAGGGAAAAATGTTTGGTATTTGTAACTGTATTTATATATTACTATAATTATGATTATTACTGCGCTATAATATTAATAATAATAATCATATGTATAGTTTTAATAACAAATGGATATAGTTGGTAATTTAAAGTAACTGTAACCATAATTACTATAAGTTACTATAACCATAAAAATGATTTAAATAATCATAAAAATTCAAATGATTATAAAATGGTATATATGCACAAGTACATATATAGTACATATACATATAATTCACATTAAATTATGTAAAGCATTAAAAATCCAGTTTTGATTTTATAGGCTTCAATAATATTCTTACCTGTTGTGTATTCACATTACAGTCTTAATAAATCATTTATTGTTGACTATAAAATTATAACAATTTGAATTATTTTTATAATTTCAATCATTTTTATGATTATAATAATTACCTATAATTATATTTATTTTAGGATACTAACTATTTTCATTTGTTACTATTTATATAGTTATTATTACTAATGATATAGCAGTAATAATTATAATTATAGTAGTATGTTAATTGTAGTTACAGATATCAAACATTTCTTTCAGAAAACAAGCCACGAAGAGTGGAAGAATAGGGATATTGGCACAAGCCTCAGTCGGCATGGCCAATCATCTACGATCTGTAGAGACATTTATCCTGAAAATTAAATCCTGGCACTAGATAAAATAAAAGATCATTTTTTTCTACTGAGATTTTTTTAATCATCGATCGAGATAATTATGGATTATTATGAGCGTAAGGGTCCTCTCTTTTTCTATATTTTATTCTCGTTTTTTCGACGACTCCTCGTTAACTGAAATTATGTGACATGTCCATCGTCCTTAACGACGAATGTCGACACTCGTTAATGTCACAGCTTAACGAAGCAATTATCCGATGTCGCTTCGATAGGTTGCTCCGAAAAACGTCGATAAATTCAACAATATTGCGGAGCAATAAAAAGTTTTTAACTAACAATACCATAAAGATTCGAAACGCTTTTTACTACTTAAAGAAATTTTTTTCAAAATTTTCCCCACTTGAGATTACATGTGTTCCTCTTTTGTTCCTATATAATATCGAATAATAAAGAATATCGTAAAAATATTTTTCACGAATGTTTTTCACGTCTCTAATTCTTTTCTGAATCTTTACGATCTCGACGATACCGTGAGAGTGGTATTCCCGGTTCGGTTAGGCGTACGCGTCGAGATGCTACCGGCATCGTTCATTCACGCTCCTTTTCATTGATGCTGCTGCTACGCGGGTCCAAACGAAGAAGCGCGGCTCTTCCAAAGGAGAAACTATGCGATTTGGATAGTGTAACGAGGGAGGACCACGCATAAATACTCTGCTTCTGCGGCGACTCCTGTGAGACCGCGCATTCTTAAAAACTCCGAAGCGGCACAGTCCTAAAAATGTGTGAAATCAGTAGATAAAAAGAAAAAGATTGACTGCAAGCATCTATGACATTTTCGGAGATTTCGCAGTCACACCTGGCAGTGGGACACAACTCTTTAAGGAGAACGGAAAAAAAATTTTTTCAAACGCAAGCGTGAGAACGTAAAATCATGCTGTCATTTAACTTATAGTTAGACTATAGCCTTGTTTTTTATTCTTGTACTAGACTGCATTAAAACTCACTCGCTTTCGTCAAATATCATACATACCTATCTCACTTTAAGTTCCAAAAGTGACAAAAGTATATTCAACCACAAAAAACAGACCTTATTTTTAGAGGTTTGTAATTAACAGTAGATACATATTTAATTCCATTCATTAATCGATAAGATACGTCTTTCTGTAAATCGTAAAGACTGAGAGTGTTTTCGGAAGAGTCACAAGATTAATCTCGCGATATCACCTCGGATGGAGGATAGAGAACGGGAGGCAGTCATCCGAAATATTTCGAGGACGCATCGCGGTGGCCACAGGACGTTCCAAAGATGTCGTCGCGACACCTGGGGACCCTCCTTTTGTCTCTGTCGTTGCATCCGGCGATGCGATGCTGCTGCGAGATGCGTTACGTCACTGGCTACGATACGTGGCATACGATTTATCACCGTCGTCACGTTAGCTGCTCGATTCATCCGTTCGCTAACCATCCGCCGCTGTTAGAAAGCCGTCATTATTTTAGAATAATCTAAAACCGATGGTGATTAGTGGAGGAGATCGCCGCTCCGGCGGCGTCACCTGTGCGATCAGCCTCTCGTTTATATCAAGGCTGCAATGGCATGGCTAAATCTCCCCCTTTCCTCCCCGTCTCCCATATGCCAGCGATTCCGGGGCATGGACAGACGGGGTCGATTTTAACTATCCATCATCGCTCATCTCATACTAAATGACTCCTCGCCTGGTATCGTCGGGTGCTGACTTCTGTTTCGACATCCCGCGGCCGTCCATCTCGCCGTCAAATCAAATATAATAGCACCGCAAAAATGAATTTGCGTTAAATTCACGAAGATGCATGTAGAAATACACTGCGGAATTTTCATCTTTATTAATTAATGTAAACGCTTAATAATGTTTGGAAATTACAAATTTCACTTAAGAAAGAACAGGACAAGACTAAGTTTCATAACAAATGCGAATCCATTTACTACTGTGTAATGTCTTTGTTTTCTCTTTTTACCATTGAACAAACCTTCTTTAATGCTTATTATGGCGCAACAGGAAAATACAATAGGGCAGAAAATAAAAAATTATTAAAACGACATACAATATATTCTTGATAATTTTCGTTAAGAAAACATCTATTTGTCTGTTTGAAGGTTTATAGAGATGTCTGGAAAACTGTTACCTAAATCATTATTTCGTACTTTGGTTTTTCTAAAAAATTTCAAAGAAGGTTAAGGCAGGTAAAAGAGGCACAAAAAAAATTACCGTTAACTATTGTGCAACAGGCAAGGACAAAGATGAGATTCTTCTTCAGTTTGTATCTTAGTATGTTACCTTTATTCTTCATAAAGGCACATAAGTTTTCTATTAAATGATGACATTTCCTAAGAAATTTTACAGTTATTTTATTATGGTAGGTTTAATCGTGTGTGAAGTAAAATATTGTTACGCGTATTTCTTACATTCAAAATTATTTCAATGCTTTTATTTTTTTTCTTTGAGATTATTTTTTTTCTCTAGTAAACAATAATTTATCTTTTATGCTTTAATTTTTTGAAAAGTATATATTCGAAAGTATTTTATGTTCGAAGATTGAATACTTGTCATCTTAATAATGTGTAATTGTGTAAGAGACATATTTCGTCTTCGGTTAAGTCTTTTTAACTATCACATATACAGCCTACTTAGAACGCGAGCGAAATATCTGGTATAGTTAATCCGATCGATCGGCAATTCGAAAGGTGACACCATTCTCGTTCGTGCGCGCGAGCAAGTGCCTTCTTTGCGGAGGAAATTTCATATGATAAAAGTAATCTTGATTCCACCGCGTAAAACAGCGACGACACGGTGGTCCAAAGAGCCGTGCGATTTAGTCGAACAATTTATTAGCCATTATCTGAGACAATGCGGCTACCTGGGCGCCAAAGGATGCGTACAGTTAAAGTATGCGACTTTGTTGCCGCGCGAGGAAAAGGGGAAGGAGACAGGCTGCGAGAGGGGATGCGCGATTCATCGCTGGTGCGAGAAGTTAACCAAGAATGGTATACCACGCATAATGGTGGACCACGCATATACATCGTACGCACCTTCGCCGCTCCTCTTCTTCGACGTGACCGAAGAGAAGTGAATAAAGCGGACGTGGAGGAAAAAAGGGAGAGTGAGAAAGAAAGAAAGAGACAGAGTGATGAGCAAAGGTAAAGGAAGCGATGGAGAAGTGGAAGAAAAAGTCGCCTAATTGATGCTTCGTCTTTGTTTTGGTTAATTCCAACATGATTCGGCCATTAAAACGTCCCGCTGTATCGGCGGGCCCGATCTCCGGTGCGAGATAAATGATGACACCCGCTCCGAAGGTACCATACTTACCACCGCCATCACCCACTACTACTATCATCGTCGCCATATTCCCGTTTCCACTACCATTCCTTGGATCAACGATGGTACATGATGCGTTTCTTACGGTCACCATAAATGTGCTCTGAGGCCCAAGCGCTGGGCCCGCCAGCTCCCGAAGGAACTCCCCAAGAATCAAGACGATCGACACTCAGAACGAGTGTCTTAAAATCGTATTCGACTCCATCCTTTTCGGAACTTAATGAAAGCACTACTCAAGAGGAGGAAAACGTAAGTAATAATCACAATGTTAAAAATGAATATATACCTTCAATCAATTATGTCTCGACGTGCGCTTAATATCAGAGAAAACGATGACTTGTACAGATAATCAGTATATGAAGTATGAGATGATTTCGTCGAAGTTAGTCGTAAGGAAGCTAAAAGGTCGCACTTGACAGATCAGAAATATAAAGAGAAATATAAGGCCTGTCGCGCCGTCGAGGTCGTCGCACGACGATCGGTAACTGGCGGCCGAAGTAGCAGGAATAAGGTCAAACGACTCGGCACGACTTCGAACGTAGATATCATATCGGGAAGAAGACGCTCGGCACTGAGAGTATATAAATTTGTAAAGCCGGGAGCCAGACCACTCAACGCGGAGTGGCATTAACGGCCCGGCAATCGCCACTAAAACACTAAAGTATTAATGTAAAACACATTCTGATAGAGATACCTTTCGCCTTGTTTGCTCACAGCGTGCCCGAGAGACCCGCACGTACCGGTCGACGATCGGCACCGATTTCTGCGGCTTTCTATCTCGTATCGCGACACTCGACGCATCCTGCCGTTTCGGATCTCGATTTCGGCAAAGAGCGAAGAAGAACATTGTCGTGTAAGCACTTTGTTCCGATTGTCACTCATTCAAACTATGCGCTTTCACGTGCGCTGAGTGAAAAAGGAATCTCCTAGTAATGTACGATAATCTTAATGGACATTTACGTAATATTACAAGCATGAAGAAAACATTAATGTTTCCCATCATCATTTCATCTAAAGTACGATCTTTATTATCCGTCTAGATCTTTTTCGTTTCATTTCACTTCCGTGAACTTTTATAATGATAAAGTATCTAGGACGATCAGCAAATTTTTCATGTATCGCAAATTCTCAGTACGCTCATCTCGAATCCTATACTTTAATCCTCGTAATTATTATAGATATTGCATCAAAGTCATATTTTAGAGTCATTATCTTGTCACTTCATACGAAAGATCTTTCGTAAGTGATAAACTGGATAACTATTTACGAAATATACGGCAAGCCAAATAAACTTGTCATTTAAAGTAATAACGGATTAATCTCTTAAAGATCATTAAGAAAAGTAGCATGTCAACTAAAGTAAATACAAGAATGAAAAGAACTTTCAAACCTTCGTCGATAAAATTTTATATTTTCTGATGCAGATTTTTATAATATAAATATTTTATTAAAATAAAATATTTATATTATAGCTCCAAAAACAAATCCAATATATATAAATTATTTACGAGTTTTCGATTGTTAGTGTGTGAATTATGTATTCATAAGAAATAAAATACAATTTACACATACAATTCTAGGATGTACTTATCAAACTAAGTTAAAATAAAATTTAATCCTACATTTCAATTCTGAATTTGAATCCTCTTTAGTGTGATAATTACTGACAAACTAAATTAAATTTTCAAGTTCAGTTTGTCACTTATCGCATTAAAAAGGAGTTTACAAATTTAGAGTGGAAACGTCTATATGGGTTTACTTTAATCTCGTTTAAATATACATATAATATACATATATACATAATTGCGAATTGTATTTTATTATAAATATATAAATTATATTTATATATTTATAGTTTTGGATTGTATAAAATCTAAAAATTGAAAAATCTTGTATACTTATAAAAATCTTAACTACTATTCGATTAGAATTCGGATTGTATTTTATTTATTTTTTACAAATTTAAGTTCATATCTACTAGAATTCAAAAATTTGATTCCGTTCCTTTAAAGTCCAATTTGACCGACAAAGAGTTACGATATCGGAAACGAATAACGTCAATTATTTCATATTATTGTTGTTGCTATAATTCTGCGTATCTTCTTGCGACGGAGAGCGAACTGTAGATAGAATACATCACGTTCATTAATTATCGTCACGAGTGTTATCTGCTGTCGACGGTGAAACCTGACGGAGGACAAAGGTGGACAGGAAGAGCAGGGCGCAGTAAATAGAAGAAATCGATGACGATGCAACGGTTTAATTAAATTAACGCTTAGCGCAAGATTAACAAAGGTGCGAGGGGAGATTGGAGATGCATAATGAATAGCTGAAGGGTGACCTCTCGAGGGCTATTCGAGATTCTTTGGGTGGTCCGTCGCTTCGTCCGAGGCTTGGGCCTCGTTACCGGACCTGGCGACACATTTTATTGCCAGTTTTTGTCCGGATGATTATTTAGCGTTTTACGAGAACCATAGACGACCACAATCCGACTTCTCCGAGAGCATCGTGGCATCCGGTCGTACAAATTCTCGATTCCTTCGTCGACAATAATAGCATGCCGACCAGCTTGAAAATCGAGATGTTTATCGAGCCGAATTATGGCAAGATTAATTCCGTACGAATTTTTGTATTTATCAAAACTTAGCACAAACACACATTGCAATCCTGATTATCCCTATCTTTAATAGAAATGCTATCATTTTTCTATCATTGTACTCATCACGTTCGTTGCAAATCCTTCGCAATTGCTTTGTTATTTCGCTGGTGTTCGCGGTTACAAATTTAATAAATCCTAGGATAATTTAACGGCGGACTCTGAGAAGGGGGATGCGCAGTGTGTCCCTGATGATAAAGAGACTAGATCCTCGAAAAGATAACGGACGCGTAATTAAATTCAACTTGATTTTATTGCCTCGGACAGGACGTCGTTTATGTGGCTTTTATACCTTACGAGCAAATTCTGAAAATACTCCTTGATAACGCTCCGAGACGAGCATTATACGTCAGTCACATAACGTTCTTCGACACTTTATCGCCGTAATTTCAACGTACGACTACAAATCCCTTAGTCAAAAAGATACTAGCCACTATCTGCACCATCGGCGGTGAATTCTCTACACGTAAAAATTACAATTTTTAATCGGCGGAATACATTCCTAAATAATTCGATGTTAAATGAGCTTCTATAGAAGCTATATACTGGCAACTGTTTACATCGCTAAAACATTAATTTTGTATTCATATCGCTTTATACTGCGCATGAAATATGATTAGATTTGAAGTAAATTAAGTCATATCGGTCATATATTCTTCATTTGTCAAATAAAGATAATCGATTGACATCAAGAGAAAGCTGTATCGATGTATATTGTTTCTTCTTTTAAATTCATGATAGAGATTATTAATAATATTTAGAAGTAAGCGCTTGATGAATTAGGCTTTAACTACGCTGCTTGTACTCAGCACGTGACGGAATAACAATGTTCATTCATGGAATAACATGCACGTGACTGTTACTCCTATCGTCAAGGATTTTTCCGATATAATCGTTCAATATACGATATTCAAGAACATATACGTGCGTGACACACAGGAAACTGTTAAAAGACAATGTGTCCTATATGTATTATCTCATAGTGTCTGGATGGTTCAATCAATTTATTATTCATTTTGATCCATGTTATGAATCATGATATTTAGAGATAAATTTCTATAAAAAGAATGATTTTATTAAACTGAAAAATTTACAGATCTGAAAATAATTTTGTTGAATCATCAAAACAGTTATGTAAGAAATTCAATGCTGCAAAAAAGTTTGACATTCTAGCAACCAGTTTAAGCATCCTTAAATAATTATTTTGATAGCTTAACAAAATTTCAGATATCTGTATCTATCTAAATTTTTAGATACTTCAGAGATTATTAAATATATTGAAATTTCACAGTATTGCTGTATGGAATAGAATAAAAATTCAAGGGGAAAAAGAAAAGAAGAAAGAAAAGTTAGTTTTTACTCATATAATATATAAAAAAATTCTGTAATAAGGCCTTAAAAAGTTATAGTTGGTTTTGACCTGAACGATGTTTGTAATGGGCACGTGGCTGCTCGTTCTGTCACGTATAAAAGGGTATATCATCGGCTTATTTTTTTTTTCACTTCGTTTTTTTGTGTATCCGAAGACATTGTCGTTCGAAACTGTATTCCGAATCGCTACACTCTCGGCATTATTATTACCGTGCCACGTCTGATTTTTCCATGTATGATAATCCTATGAAAATGATTCACTCAGATCACAGTGAATAACAGCCAATCGCTTCTCGTGTCACGTAGTCCCTTCATCGTGTTAACTTCGATTATTCGACTTGAATAATTGAGCATCTTTCCAGGATAACGTTCGTCGGATCAGAAAGAAACACTAGAACTAAAAACAAGTCGAGGATAATTCGACTTCCGGATGTGAAATTGTATCTTTGCGTAGATATATAAGTCAAAAGACATTCTTCGTATCTGCATCTAATCGTACGAAGATGATGGCATCTTGACGACATCTAGTCACAAAACATGAGAGAGAATGTATTATACATAGATACGCACAGAAAAGATATGCGCACAAAATAAGGGACAGAAGAGAAGTTGCGCGCACGACTGTCCTTGATTCATTCAGACCCTTTTTATCTCGAGAATTCGTCCCGGAAAGGACGCCCGATTTCTCGGAAAGCGAAGAGGAGCAGAAGGGGACATTCAGGAAGATATTTAGACCTGACCGTGAATCCTGATAGCGAGGAGAAGACGCTCTCGGAACGGACGCATCAATGGGCTCCATTCAGCTTCGTTTTTGATCCTATCATCGGAGTGGTTTTCGAGACCGGGACATCGATCTTGGTCCCCCTAATTATTTCCAGGATGGAGATTCGCCCGGTTCTAGATCCCAGTTGGTACTGTGGGTTATTTTTGACTCTAAAAACCATACCTGCTGCTTCGCGAGAGTGTCTCATCCGGTAGAAAGATAACTACACGATATCGTCACATTCTAACGATGGACAAGGGAATCATATTTTTCACAATCATATGACACCGTAGGTTCAGATTTTGCTATGTTAATAAAACGCCTCGTCATTGTTAAACCTGCATTTAAAAAAATTGTTTATATTTAATGTACGCAAAGTATCACACGCATAAATATACGAGAAGAATGGTAGAAACCGATGCTGGCTAAACGCGTCATCTCATCAGGATTAAGAGATTATTGAGAAAAGTGCCGTGCAAAAAGTCAGCAATGACGAGAGGATGAAAGAGAGATAAGACAGTGGAGACTATCGAGGAAAGGGACAAAAGGAGGTATGGGGGAGACTTCGTGAAACGATGAGGGCCCCGATGGTACCCCGTGATGATGGAACGTGGCGGAGAACGCGGTGCCGTAGGCATGCCGGCCGTAGTTTCGAGGGGGGCCCTTGGCGGGGGGTGGTGACAGCGGAGCCCAAGGACCGCGGGGGGCCTCCTCGGAAGAACCAGGAATTTAACCACGAATGGCCACGCAACCAGCGGAGAGCCGTCACTTCCAGCGAGTCCGGGCATCCATTACCTCCTGGTGCTCTGCCAACCACCGCATCGCCACTCGTATCTTATATTAATATATTATTTACCTCGCTCCGTGCCGCTATAACTCGTTGCGCTTCGTTGTACTATCTTGCCGGGAGAAGGAGGAAAAGAGAGGAAGAAAGAGAGAAAGAGCGAGAGGATAAGATAGAGAGAAGTCCGAATAAGAATGGCTGCGGTGTCACGTGCCTTGCATTGTTCTCATTACTCGACGACAAACGCGAAGCGAGAGATCGACGATGATCTAGAACCTAGAATATTCTGTAGAGTTCTCCGATGAAGGTGAGGTTGAATCGAATTCTAGAACGTGAGTCGTGCAAGCGTGCATCGAGCAAAGCGAATCTTTCGCATGTTATATGATGTTTCCATAGTCTTATCTTTTTCGTTTGTGCTCGACAAGAAATATTTTCAATATTATCCGGAACTTTCTATCTAATTCTAAATTTTTGCTAATATATATAATTCTGTTTGTACGTAATTCATACTCAATCTATATATACTTTTAAGTATCACAAAGGATTAATGGTAACCTAATCCTTTAATTAAATAACATTTTATTACTTTTAACTTCCACGTATGTCAAAATGTAAATCAACCTATTTCTGTGATTGCGAGAGCAAGTTATTTGCTTCAGCTATGGAATTAAATATGTCATCTCAAAAATAAAAGATGCATAATATCAGATACCATTAAACATGATAGCGGTAATATAATGCTTTGGAGATGTTTTTCTCGCAAAGGAATAGGAATTTTAAAATAAACAACATCCATATTATGGTAGGAGTATCGAAGTAAACAACGTCCATATTATATGCTCTTAGTAAATAATTTGAATAAGTCATTCTTCGAATTTAATACTTCAAATATTTTCTTGAGTTATCTGTTTATCTCCATTGATTTAATTTTAGCAACAACTGAGTAGGAGCAATGATCTATAGAAATTAATTAAAAATCACCTCAAACTGGATATGATTTATGAATTTAACAGTGTTTATACAATCAATCTATGGGATGTATTAAAAATAGTAATAAAACTTCAGTTATTGCTCTGTTGTTCTTTCATGCTCGTCGCAATTCCGCGCCTTCTTGAGAGGACACGAAGCCGAGCATCGACCACCGGGGTTCGACCATGGTGATCGAAGTGTCATGAAAGTCATGACTCCGCATTAAATTCAGATTAATGTCCCGCATTGCACTTCGGCGCAACGGCAATGACATCGCGCGTGTGATTCGCGTGACCGAATCTACGCGCGTATCGCTGGATACAACGCGCGTGTACGTCATACGCGCGCCGTTACAGTGATACGGCTTTATAGTATCGCGTACAGAGAAGTAGGTATGGGAGAGACGACGCGAGTATGGCGTGGCGTATTCATTTCCATGCCGGCTTCATAAAGCCGACTTAATTTAATGTACCGTTCCACCTTCCTCGCTCTTTGCCCTTCTACCGTTTTCCTCATCCACCCACATCCCTGGTTCTCTCTCTCTCTCTCTCTCTCTCTCTCTCTCTCTCTCTCTCTCTCTCTCTCTCTCTCTCTCTCTCTCTCTCTCTCTCTCTCTCTCTCTCTCTCTCTCTCTCTCTCTCTCTCTCTCCCATTTAATAGAAAAAACATAACCCTCCATGAATTGTTCGCAAATGCAGCACCAATTTTTTTTTCGTTCCATACCGACTTATCGTGATTGGACGAATTTTTAAGGAAGCTGATCAAAACGAGAGATAGCCTTTTTTATAAATTATGAAACAAACGATTAATATCACGCGCACGAATGAACACGTGAGTTATTTCAGTTGGGGGCAACTCGTGTTTCTCGAGCACTTGCGAATTAATAGCATAGTATCTCCTTATTATCGCTATCTCTCGTGCTATATGCTGACAGCGGATTCGCAATAATTCATTAAAACGTGTTCGTAATCGCGACGCAATAAATCACGTATCTTGTACGGATACTATATACTGTTTTCCTCTTCTTTTAGGCAAAATTACCAGGCTAGCGTAATACGTTAGTGCAGTGTCGAATTGTCACTGTGGATGGAAACGCAGCAGGTAGAAGCGCCGTCGAGGCTATCGGTATCAATAACCCCTCTCTCCAACCACGCGCCCAGCCAAATCGTGGCATTTTGTTTCGTGCCACAAAGAGTTCTCATACTTATATATACATGTATGTTATATATGCAGATACGCAGATACGTGCCAACTCGCGAACGTATGCGCGTCGTATAGCAGCGAGGACCGCCGGAGTCCCGCAGGGAGAATATCCTTTTTCCCGACTCCTACGCGCCCGTGGGACTGTCCCTAATGTCTAATGAATGGCCCCCAATAAATTCATAAGAGCCGGCCGAAACATGCCCGCGAGATGCACTACACGCGGCCGATCCGCTCGCACCGTTTGCTCGCTCTTCCGAACGCATTAAAGTCGGTTCCGAAAGTGCGTTTTATATGCAGCTCGCGGTCCGCAATGCCGAATGCAACAATATATAGCGGGCGGCTATGGTAAGTTTTGTAAGTATGAGTACGAGAAACAGCGGTTTATGTAAGTCCCCAAGGACAACTCGGTTTCTTTTTTGCGGTTATCATGAAACAATCTTAAAACATATCCAAGAAACACTGATTTGTACGCAAAAAAAGAAAAAGATAATATGGGAAAGTTGGATTAAAAGTAATTATGCAATCAGATGAACTCTTGTGCCCGTTTTATAATATTAAAAATATTACTAATTATTATTACTAGATGTTATTTACTATAAAAACAAAAATGTACTTCCAATTGTGATTTTCTTTACATGGTAAAAAATGTTATGCAGTGTGATGTCAACATCGAATTTTATTTATGATATTACGCTTCACTATTAAGATCATATTCAAAGATAAGTGCGGAGTTTCAGCTGCGTAGGGGAGCATTGCGAGCTCGTTACTCCGGCTTTTTCGCTCTTTTACGGCGAAACTTTTGCACTCTCTACGCATTAGGCAAGGCGTCGCAAGGCAAGACTCGGTTATATAAGTAATACACGTCCCTTGATGTCCTCGTTGTTGAAATTTTTGACCGAACAACATAAACAAGATTATTTGGGACGATCTCTCTACAGATGAAAGCATTACTACTTTTCATCATGAATTAATTCCCAGCCGTAATATTTACTGGTGAGTAAAATTAAATAAGAGTGAAAGCAGAATTGACTTGATTTTTTATCGGAGCAAAATTCACAAAAATTATAATCACATTTCGATAATTTTTACATGCAGTACAAATGTTCTGGATATTTTAATTATCGTTTGCCACCGCATTGGAAATGTTAAAGTATTTTGAGGAGATGTAGTATATAAAGACATGTATATTTTTTTAATAATGAGATTATTAAAGCCGGTTGCTTATCAATTATATTAATTAATATTATTTTCCAACTGAAATAATATAAATGAGCTGTCATACAACATTAGAAACCTTATTATTGTTAAAAATATTATATATTAATATTTATAAATTAGTGTGTTGCAAGTTACAATACGTCTTTCAAATGTCACAAATTGTGTGAAAAACGTGATGCTCATTTGATAATGTTATACTAAGACGCGTTTACCGATGCATCTCGCGTATACGCCACGCGCGAGATGTATCACTGCAAAACTTCAAGTACTCGTACAAACTGTACAATACGTTTCGACAGCGAGACAGCACGTACATGTATATACGTTGTACATTCAGATATGTCGTAACGCAGCAAAACTTGCTTGAACTTTGCTCGAGGGAAAAGAGACGAGGTTGCTAGTGCCGGCTGCGCGGATATACGAGTCGGAAACTCCACTTCGACGGAAACATAACGTCACTCGCGAGCACGGAAACGGGACG
>NC_141866.1:4696006-4786006 GCF_024713525.1 Acromyrmex echinatior | reverse complement strand
AAATTTTATACAATAATTAATGTAACAGATTGCAATATAATAATGCAACGATAGATTGATAATTCTCAATCAGTGTTCTAAATTTGTACAACATCATCAGGTATAGAAACGTGAATATTCGTACAAATGAAAGTGTATCTCACTATCTTAAAACAGATAAGCTGTACACTCACTTATCTCTTATCAAAGGTGTGATTCAGTACGCGCGTCGCATTATACAGTTCACTACAGCGATTAGACCTGTTCTTTTATTTTTCATCTATTGACCTTTTTTGCGAGAAAAATGTGCTCGAAAAAATTTATGTGTTATTTAACTATAGCTTTATGTAAGTAACGTTTAATTTTAATATGCAAAAAGTGTCGATAAACTCGTCTATAATCGATAATAGAAATAAAGACGTGTTCTATTTTTCATACCATTTACATCATAGAGATCGTTGCTGATTGATATAAAAAATATTGGGTATGGCAATAAGTTTCCGCCCTTTTTAAATGAAAAAGATGTGTTTATTTAAACAAATCTATATAAGTGAGTTTATTCAAAATATGCTCCTTCGGAAGCGACAACTTTCTCCCACTTTTCTGGTAATAAACGGATTCCTCGAATGAAAAAATCTGGTTCTTTTGAAGCGATCCATTCATCAAGCCATTTTTTGATACTTTCATAAGAATTGAATCGTTCTCCAGAAAGGGCCGATTGCATGAATCGGAACAAATGGAAATCTGAAGGAGCAATGTTCGGTGAATATGGTGGGTGGGGCAGAATTTCCCGCTTTACTCCTTCCAAGTATTTCTTGACCGGTTTTGCAACGTGTGGCCTAGCGTTGTCATGTAACAGAATCAGCTTGTTGTGCCTATTGTTTCATTCCGGTCGTTTTTCTTTCAAAGCTTGGTTTAAACGTATCAGTTGTAGCCGATAACGATCGCCAGTGATGATTTCGGATGGTTTGAGCAACTCATAATATATAATACCTCTTTGATCCCACCAAATGCATAACATAATCTTCGAAGCATGGATATTTCGTTTTGGCGTTGATGGACCTGGTTCACCTGGCATCACCCATGCCTTCAAGCGTTTAGGGTTATCGTAGTAGATCCATTTTTCATCGCCAGTTACGATACGATGTAGAAAACCCTTCCTTTGTTGTCATTGATGAAGCATCTCGCAGATGACCAAACGTCTTTCCATGTCTCTCTTTCAATTTTTATGGCACCCAATTTCCTTCTTTTTGCACATTTTCCTTCTTTTTTCCATTGCGTGTAGACGTTTTCCAACAGTGGATCTATCAACATTTAACTCTTTTGCCAACCTATCGAGCGATAAATACGAATCTTCTTCGAGTAACGCTTGCAATTCTGCATCTTCAAATTTTTTCGGTGCACCTTCGCGTTCTTTGTCACGCACATCAAAATCACCACTGTTGAATCGCCGAAACCATTCTTTACAACTAGTTTTCGATGGAGCATGTTCACTGTAAATATCTACGAGCAAACGATGCGTTTCCGCAGCACTTTTCTTTAAAATAAAATAATGGAGTAAAACTTCCCGCAAATGTTGCTTTTTTGGAATAAATTCCGACATCTTCAACGCAAAAAAAGTTACTCTTTGTTACGCTTTGAACGAATGCTATCTATTGGGCTCAAAAGTTTGGACACACACCTTTCAAAAACATGTCTTGCCGTTCTATCAAACACACGAGCAATGCTACTAACGACATCTTTCTGCAATGGGCGGAAACTTATTCCCATACCCATAATTACTGAGTTTTATCAGGATAAGTAATCATCCTTAACATTTACCATTCTAAATAAGAATTTAATCATTTTTATTAAATTGATATGATGTCGCAATTATTTTTATAATTATATTATTTTTGTCAATAAATCTTGACATTACACAATATAACATGCAAAAAATCATAGATTCCATATACAAACGAATTAATCCCTTTTTCACTTTCTAAACAACAAATAGTTCTAATGGGAATATTCCTGGAGGAAGTCGAAGCAAGACGCAAAATTTTGAGAGGCCGAAAAACAATAACCAGACGTTATTACAGTAAGTGAGATGAAAAGAACGCAACGCGTTATCGAAATCTGAATGTTAAATAATTTTTAGGAGGTACGGCTATACCGGCCTGGGCCATAGTACTTCTAACGGGTATCGGTATGCTGCTACTCGGCGGTGGACTTTACGCATTATTGCAGAAATTCGTGGTGGACGCCGCGGACACCGGGGAAGGTAGTAATTCCTACACACCAGCGTTACAGCTCACGAGTTGAGTCAATTTTCCACATAATCTCTAATAATCCTCATTTATCGCTATATTGAATTATCAATATCGTAAATTATGTGTATGTAGAATTAAAAAAAACTTTTTGTAGAAATACAATGACATTGTGATCTTGCTTTATTAATCCTGCAGTCTTATTCTGTTATCCTTTGCCTTTGCAGGGAATCTATTTATTTTCTTCTTTTAATAGGTTTATCAAATTATCACTTACCACTGTTCATTTTATATTAACGACCAAATGTATTTATTATTATTACATAAGTTCATACTCTTTAAAGCGCGGAGAAAACGTAATCACACGATTGTGTATCGGAATTTTTGCCGGTGTTGCGATATACTTACAATTCTAATCGCCGCTAAATGCGACAAATTTCTTATCATTATCATCAATTATTCATTGGTAAATGTATAATTCTCTCGAAATACGTTTAGATTATTCAAATACCACATATACAATGTATTATATATATATATTATATATATATATATATATATTTTATATATATATATATATATATATATATATATATATAATTAAATGGTATGAAAAGAGAATTTTATAGTTTAGAATTCTCTACGATGGTACTTGTCGGGATCGAAGTATGATGTAACTACGACTCGATTATTAAACTTTCGACCCGTAAGAGTCTGTTGCGCCTTTTGGCAGTCAATCACGCTATTGAATTCTACGAATACCTGTAACAGAATAAAAAGTGGTAAATAATATGTAAAAGCATTGTGTCGATATTAAGTACCTTGCCACAGCCAGGAACGTCAACACCCTCAATGGGTCTAGGAATCTCCACAGATCGGACAACTCCGTATTTGTTACACTCTTCTTTAATGTCCTCCAGAATATCCTCGTACTCTTCTTCTTCCATTAGTTCTTCTGGCGTGACCATATTGAGCAAACAAAGCACCTGAAAGATATTGTACAATTATAAATCCGATTGCAAATTATTAATTTGCGTTATTTGCGAAAACAATTTCGTTCGATTTAGCTCTTACTTCAGTCGCAGGTCCGCTCGTGCCAACCATTGACAAACCAGGCACTTGAATTTGTACTGGAGCTTGCGCGCCTATCATAGGATTTTTAGCACCAACGCTGGCGCGTTGCACGATTAATTTCTTGTCGCCCAGTTGCATTCCATTCAAACCGGCGATCGCCTGGTCAGTCATCGAAACGTCTACATATTCACAGAACGCATATCCTTTGGAGAGACCGGTCGCGGAATCCTTTACTAGATTGAACGCCCTGAGTTGTCCAAAGCTCATCAATAGTTCTTTCACCTGTATTATCATGAAAAATATTATTCTCTCACTCGCGTAATAAAATTTTCGAATCTATAAAATGTAGACAATGCAACTATGATAAATATTAATTAATCGCAAAAATTTTTATAATTAGATGAAGATTATCAGATGTAAAAATTTATGTACAAAATATTAAAAATTTTTTTATGTAATTAAATATTATACAATCAAATTTTGCATTTACAAAATTAAATAAAATTAATTATCTTTGTTATATTAAGTCATACCAAAATAAAATAACGATTTTAAAAGATTTTTATAATAGCTTTGAAAAAAGAAGAAAAGAAAATATTGCATGATTTTTAATTGGATCTAATTAATGATTTAATTGGATTTCCAATTATCTACAGAAGAATATGAGAAAAAAAAGTTGCATAGTCTAAATATGAGAAAAACAAAATATGAATGCATAGATATGCTTGCGTATTTTAATCACTCTTTCCTCGGTGGTAACACACCGCCCTCATGTCCGACGAAACAATTTCCACTTAATTGCGCTCCGACGTCTTTCCTTACATTCGTTCATTATTTCAAATACCGATCTCTGCGTGTGTCTGATATTTTTAAATTATAATATATGTATTAAATTTACTTACATCTTTACGGGCTGGGAAACTGAAAACTCAAAACTTTAGATAACAGCATGTTGCTCTTATTAAAGAATTTCTTTTTTTTCTTTGCGAATTTGATTCTGATAATTAACTAATTACTCGACGCGATTTAGTAGATTAAGCAACATGCTTTTATTGATGTGAAACTATTGAATCAGAGAACGCACCATTGGCACAGGAGAACCGAGAACACATCGAGGAAGGGGGGCTACAAAATTGTCGCATAAACCCAATGTACGAAGGCATGAGAATGGTATAAGTACTTGCCTCGAGGGACTGGACTTAGCCTCTCTCCAGGCAGTGTGGTATTTTGTCATGTTCGGTAGTAGTAGTAGTGGTAGAAGTAGTGGTAGAAGTAGTGGTAGTGGTAAGCGAATGCTTTTGATCGGCGCGACCCTAAGCTAAGAAATGGGGAGAAAGGGTACTGGTATCAGTCCATAGTTTACTACATAATAACGAGACGTTCATTTTCTTTTTTTTTTACTCTCTTACGAATTTAAACATAGTTCATTTGTAAGAATACCGTTACATTTAACTTCTTAATGTCCAATGAAATTGCCATTTCTTTTTTATTAATATTTTCCGTTTTTCTTTGCATTGTCATTTTGTTTTCAAATTCTCAATGCATTGATATATTCGAAGATCATTCGTTCGCGGTAACCTGTAAACGTAACGAGGCACAAGACGAGACGTGCAGTAAAGCCTGAAAAGCCTGTAAAAAGAATAGCTGCAAAAAGGAAAAGGTATTCCTGAAAAGAATGTATACCGGAGAACTTGGAGCTGTTACCAGATGCACATAAAATTATGTGTTGACCCTGTAATCCCAAAAAAGAAAGAAAAGGAAAAAAAAACTGCTACATGTAAAAACGTTGATCTTATGCTTTTCTTGTAGACCTAAAAAAGATCCATTTTTGCAACATGTATCATTGCTGCATAAAAGTGGACGACTCTGTAAAAGCATTTCAAATTGGAAATAGAAGTCATAGATAGCTTTAATAAGCTTTTTTTTTAAGAAGTTACACGTATCTCTATTTCGTTTATTTTTCCGTATCAGATTAAAACGCGAATGATCGTCTATTTCCTTTGTTCGATTTATTTCTGAATACAGTCAGAACAAGTTCTTTTGCCCCCCACCCCCTTTCCTGTTGACTTTCCTAAAAAAAAGATTGCCTAGATTTGAGACTCGTATCTCCTCGTGATGGACTGGGTCCGCGATGTGCCTAGAAAGGCTGTAAGAGAGAGAGAAAGAGAGAGGATAACCGTTGATGCGACTGCATACCCCCACCTAAGTGCTGTAAACGCCACTAATACTCCCTAAACTAAATATGTCATATTGGAAAGACAAGATGCGAGGAATGATAAAGGAAATTCCACAGGAAAACGAGAAGCGGATCGTCGAAGATAAACACAAAAAGAGCATGGAGCCACACGATCCGAATAAACACACCTCTACCTAATCAGGAACCTAATCAACGCCGAAATCTTGGTGGAAACGCATACATACCTCTGTTGAACTTGAGTAAGATGGGGGTTCTCGGTCGTTTGTGTTTATGTGAGTGCACTCACTGCTAAATAGCTAAATACCTATATCATAATTTAGTCCTTTGAGGGTAACTTACAACGCAACGGGATTAGTATATGCGCGTTTCCATACTAATCCCGTGGTTGTGACATCGCGATGCAATTTTTCGTCGATCATTGAAGCCGATTCTCATGATTGATAAAAGTTTGTGCCAGCCACAGCAATGCAACTCAACAGATTAATGCAACTGATTGGAATAGGCGTCAATGGAGAAGAACTGCATCCAAAGGTGTGCAATAAATAAAATTATTTCACGGATTTGCCGGCATACCTGTTCCTCGTTCAAATAATTTGGTAAACCACCAATGAAGATTTTATGCGGAGAATCTGAAAGAGATAACACACGATTAAAATAAGTATAAAATTATTGTCAAGTGTGTTAGAAGTCAAGCCAATAGGCTTGATAATAATAACATATAAGAAAATGTATGTTTAAAACATACCAGGAACCGTACCTGGCACGTTCATGCTTGGATTATCGGTCATTCCCGGCATTGGCTGATAATCGTGTGGCCTTCTTATCTTCAGACTCTGCCCTTTGAAATTTATGCCATCGAATGCCATAGCCTGTGTAGTTTCATCTATTGATCGGAACTATATTTAAAAGATAAGAAGAAATAAGAAATGTTATCAGTACTGAAATTACTTAAATAACAACTAATTAAAATGCGTAATATATGTGTGTATGTGTGCATCATATTTGTTTATGACATAAAAAGTGATATAATATGCATCTGACGTATGTGATAAGTTATACCTCCAAAAATGCGAAATTTTTGTCTAAATTAATTTGACACGCCAATACTGGATTTCCAGCAGCTTGTGCAAGTCCAGAGAGATGCATTTGTTGATTGAAAAACTCCATCATTTCTTCCTCGGTGACACCAAATGGAATGTTCCCTACATAAAGTCTTCTTGCTTGGCGAGTTATAGTGCTACCAACTACAGGCACAGCTGCTTGTGGCGTATCCGCTACAATATTCGCAGGTATTTGTCCAGCAGCTTGCATAGCCTTATACTGTATAAATAAAACATATATATATATATATATATAAATGTATATACAACAACATTTATCTATAGGGTTAAAGTGCCCTAGAACATATAAAAAAAATAAAAGATAGTATAGTTTTATACAAGCATATCTGTGTGGTACGATTTTGTAAATTGTTGAAACAATAGATAGCGACTATTGCATTAACAATATATTTGGTACATGAGACTTTTTAATAAGAGGTATATGATTATTAACATGATTAATGCATATTTATCATTGATAAGATTATTAATAGTATTTCGTCAGTGTATTTATAAATCTAGTCAGAGGCATGCAAAAAAGAGTTATATTCATTGAAATAAAAAAGGATGCTTAAAGATCACAAGGGATTAAATGCAAATTTTATAAACTCAACACTACAAATACTGGTTTAAAGTAATTTCAAGAGAATCCAACGTATAATATAAGTAATCTTGCCTGCAAAGGAGTAATATGTTCGAAACCAGGTGGTGGTACATCCCAATACAAAGATGGCTTTCTTCTTCTAGAACTCCGGCTCTTCTTCGGCGAACTACTTCTTTTTCTGTCTCTGCGATCTTTGGAGCGAGAACGAGAGCGCTTTCTGCGATCCCTACTGCGTGATCGGTGCCGCCTGTCACGATCTCTATCACGATCTCTGTCCTTATCCCGATCTTGTCTATCACGATCTAGGTATAAAAAATTAATATATAACTTAATCATCAAATTATAATAGTAATTTACCTGCAAATTATTGATATATATATATATATATATATATATATATATATATATATATATATATATATCACTGTGCTTAATATCGAACAAACATAATGTTCAAATATTTAATAAAACAGACAATATATTCTTAATATATAGAATAATATATACTTAATATGTACTAATATATCTAAGTACAAATATTTCAAATTGCATTGTAATATGAACACGTTGTAATAAATTTGTTGTAATATGAACACAGTAAAAGAATTTAAATAAATTTAACGTCTAATTAACGAAGGCTCGAAAATCAATTATTTAAACTGTTTACTAATTCGTGTCCGGCCATTACATACTTATTGCAAACAGATCAGTTGGCTAGTTAATAACGCGGGAACATCGCGAGGATGATTTGAGTGGAACGCGTCAACTTATTAAATTACTCACCTCCATTAAAATCTTCACCCATTTTTAATGCACTACTTCACCTGAGGAAACGCACGACGCTGAAAATTAACGAATTCCAGGAACATTAACTACTTGACAAACCTCCTTTTCCAAAATGGCGAGAGAATATTGGAACATATATGCGAAGCACGGCCATGAAATATCACGCACTCCAAGATGGCGAGCGCTAAGGCCAACAAGAGCCATCAAATTAAGCCCATGTTACACTGTGCTTTAGACAATTGGGCGAGTTTAAATCCTCATACAGATAACAGCGCTTTGACACAAAATGCTAATTGGTGAAAAGTCTGTCGTGGAGATAAAATTTACCTCCATTACCCATTTCTCACCAATACGCTCCGGAGATGAAAAGATTCAAAATCGCGTAACGAAAACTGCAGAACGCTTGTGATTAGTTTTGCTTTTGTTCCGCGTTCCGCATAACTTTGCATAATATATATAAAGAAAATCATCCAAATATCGTATTTTACGTTTGCCTTTATGACAAAAATGTAATTGAATAATTTTCTTTATGCATATGGTTATAAGTTTTTTTTTTTTTTACGGCTATGTAAGTTTGTGTGGAATGACCCTAATGGGTCTTCTACAACAGATTTTTAAGTCTTAAGCCATAAGAAATGGACGAATCGCAATCGATTATTCTCCTCGCATTCGATTGTAAGTCCAGACGATAGGTGTTTTAAGCCTTAAGCCATAAGAAATTGATCAACTACAGTCGAATAGTTGAGTGAAGGAGAATAATAGATTGTGATTTGTCCATTTCTACACCTATTGTAGATAACCAATTAGTAGGCATATCTGTTCAACTACTCTACAAACAAAACTTTCAAGTCTCATAACTTATAAAGTTCTTAATGAAAAATAACTTTATAATAGTGTTTTAAATAGCTCTTGACATCAATTACAAGAATATGTACTAAAAAACGATAGCTCCCGTTAAAAAATTTCAAGGTGATCTTTATATAACCTTGACAATGCTATTTAAGATTATATTCAAACTACCGTGAAATACGCTACTTAGATCCGGTTGCATCAACGTTACTTTGACTTTAAGCAAGACTTAAAATTTTTTCCATCTCGTTTTAAAACGAAAGAGAGACAGAGACAAAGAGAGAATTTTAAGCCTTGCTTAAAGTCAAAATAACGTTGGTGTAATCGGGCATTAGAACCTTACAACTTTTGTCTGAAACATTTTTCAAGAAAATGTGTATTTTTCAAGAAATTAGCCTGGTACTCTGTCGCTCTCTGTACACCTTGTATAAGTACGTTATTTGAACTGCGCGCCGAATTTCAAAAAATCAATTCAGCGCGCAATTCAAATGACAACACATATATGATATATAAATTTACATGGAATTATTATATTTAAACACTAAAGATCTAGCTTTGACTTTATGAGCTTTCTTTTATATTGGATATTTTATATTCAATTTTTATATTCATTTATTTGTTATTAAATCCATCTTTACGACAATTATGTATGATGGCTTTTATATGCATCAATGCACATTAGCGTATCCCAGTCGAAATCGCTAAAATTTTAACAGTCACGCGAACTTCCGTAAGATCGACTGTTTTTAATAGCACTTTGTGCATCTGTACATATTTATATAAAATTGGAACATCGCCCGCGTGGCCGCGATTAACATGGATAATAAAGCGGCGCTAATGGACATTATAATTCAGTCACATTTAGATTTCGCTGTTTTTTCGCTACCTCTCATTGAGGTGTGTAAATATATATTACTATTTGCAACGTGATCCGGGATCAAGGAAGAGTCCGGGAAGTCCCGTTCGCGAGAATCGATAGTTAACTCTAATTTCTAACGCAGTGATAGAAATCAGCTGAGTCGTGAAAGACACGCTCACTCCACATTCACGCTGTACTGCGCGGTGACAGTTGGTGACAGCGACAATAATGACGATGATGACAACGACGATACGGCCACGCTCTTTTTTTGGTCTGTTTTGATATTTGACGAGTCAAAATGGCGTCTACATCACAGATGAGAGTCCGCGAGTTCTCGTGGCTGTCCTAGCGAAATCGTTTCGCAAAGTCGTACGCGCGTACATTGCATACCCTCGGAGAATCCAACATTGTGCTCTTCCTATACGGACTTTGACAGTCGACACGATCGTATTCGTGGTGACACATCTAATTCCGACCTCGACGCGCGACAAGTAGCGTATTCGAGTAGTGTGCGCATTCCTCTGCTTCCGCGTGCAGAATTGTATTATTATTATTATATAATCGTTATTTAAAATCCTGTTATCCAAACGTTGCTGGCGTGATTACATTTGCTCACCTGCGCTGGAATGATTTGACTCTTGTAGGAAAGTGCTTGATGGCGCGAGGAATGCGACCACGATGCCTGTTATACAGTTCACATGACGTTATTTCCATGTATGTATCCTGAAGAGGGAAATTTTTTTTTATTATATATTTATGATCATATATTTATAATCATGACGTGATTACGGTATAACCTGATGTGAGGGTATAATTTGTCTAAAATATTTGACTATCACAAAGTGTTGCTGTTGAAAGACTAATGTGTTTTTTCTAATCTTATACTTTCAAGGTGTAGAACTGTGAATATATGGATCACTGGTGCTCTTTAGAAAGCCGATAGAACAAAAGACTAAAGATTATTGCACGGATGACAGTAGGAACATAAGATGTTTGAGTCTCCGAGAAGTCTCCAGGAGGTTTGCATTGATTTTATCTGTGGTAATCTTCTTGGCCTGTGCGAGATTCACTTTAGTGATAATACTCAAGTGTCGTCCAATACTCTGAGTAGTAGTTCCGTCTCTGGTAAGTAACATATAAAACTAGCGTTTGTACACAGACTTTGCAGAATTAAAGCAACATAAAGTTTTAGATCAACAAGATATCTGTACACTAAACAGTAATAGCACAGAAGTTGCTTTTGATACTGCAACAGGTAGAACATCGTCTAACGATGCTTCCTTCAGCTCACCAACCCGGCTTACCTTTAAATATCCAGATGCCTTCTTGCCGGCCGAAATATCAGAGCAATTATTATCCAATCTGTGTGAGAAGAACACATTATCTGATTTGACAATTACACTTTTCGATTCAAAAACCACTAGATTAAGGTGATGAGACTTCAGGTGATGATACTTGAAGAAGAAGAAATAAAAATGGATTTATAGCAACAATTAATTTTTTTCCAGACACGTACGATTGAAAGATGCATCAACATTGTCAGCTAAAGGTTTAAGTGTTCTTAAGCAGCATAAGGTTATAGATTTAATAGTAAATGGTCTGAAAATTACTGTTAATGATTTAATTAGTTGTTTAGGCGATTGGAGTATACAAAATCTTAGGTCGCTAAGTGTAGCTAAAGGAAGCTTTATGGATTTTTCAAGGTTATTATAATTCTTAAGACATTGAATAATGGAAATTCTTTATGATAATTCATAATTTTTTATATCTTCATGTATATCTTGTTGTAGACAACGCATGGTAGATATCGCAACATTAAATAAATTAAAGGCACTTCACACCTTGAATGTCTCAGGAACAGAATTTAATAAACATGGCTTGGACATAGTAGTCGAAGATCTTCCTCTTTTAGAAAGCTTAGATATATCTTGTACAAGAGTTGACGATATAACACCGTTGAAAAAATGTAAAGATCGTTTAAGGACATTAAATATGTATAATTTAAAGATAAGTGGATGTGGAAATTTAATACCAGTGTTGCTGGAGTTAAACGAATTAAGGCATTTAGATGTTTCCGATGAGAAAGATCCGCATGGTTTTGAAGTTTTTGCACCTGCTAAACCAAAAATAACAGACTTTTTAAAAACTTTGAATTGTATGCCTCATTTAACAACTTTAGACTTATCAGGTGAGTGATGCAATATATAATAATAATTGTGTATATATGTACATAGTAATCTGATAATGCATGTTGCATTTCATAAATTATTAGTTATCATCATTATTATACTAATGTGGCATTTCATTAAGTATAACATTTATTACATAGGTAAAGATGATATAAATCCGAAAGATTTAAAAAATTTCATTGCATCACATGTACGTTTGAGATTTCTGGGACTAGTACATTCTGATGCTTGTTACGATGAAAGTTTTATAGATTCAACACATAAGGATTATAGATCTGAACTTGTTGTAAGTTGACATAATATTGATATTAATGCTATGCAAGATTATACTGTTTCTATTATTTTAATTTCTGAAAAATTGGAATATTTTTATTACATTGTATTTGTATATTTGTATGGATATGTAGTAGTGTTCTTATTCATTATTATTAGTTATGCAAAATTTGACATATTTCATCTCTTTTATATTATTTCCCTTGAGAATTTATAATATTATTATATCATTACGAGTAAAGTAGTTCTCATTCGGTTTAATATTAATTTATGCATTGTAGACATTTGTTTATACTTCAAATCATGTGTCGACAATCCGCCTGATAATTAAAAATGTTAAATTTATTCCACGTTGTACATTCATCAGCTAAAAAGTTGCAACACGAAGACTATATTCTGAAATCTATCGAAAAAGTGTTATAATTTTTTAGCTGATGAGTGTACACATGTATTGGTCATTTATTTCTTAAAACGTGTTAAATTTTAAAGATAAATATTCTCTTGTATACTATACATGTCTGTATGTGTTATAGAAAAATTATTACAATATATTGGTGTTTGATATATTAATTGTTCGTACATCTATTCTATGAAATATGTATTCCATAACAAATCAATTTCCATTTGCAAATATAAAAAAAATTGTTAATTGTAAAATTAATTTTCTATTTTGTTAGAAATTTCGTTATTTATAAAATAAAAAATAAAAGTATAAATATGCAAACTAAAGCACAATAATCATCAACAATTAATTGATAAGGAAAAGGAAAAAAAAACTTTTGATAGATGCAATTCATATGAAATAATACATATTTTATCTCGTCTTTTGCTTCAGATCAGTGGTACAGCAACAGAATCTCAAATTTTGGAAGCTCTTAGGAGGTATACATACAGACCAATATATCTTCAAAAATGTCTATTTAACTTATTCCGTTTGACACCAAATTTTCTTGAACCACGAGTTGATGTGATAAAATTAGTGTTACCTGGAATGAGAGAACATCCACAGGAGTTTCGTGTACAAATGGCAGCTACTGCGTGTATCTATAATCTTACAAAGGGTGAATTAGCTCTCATGATTCATCCATCAATACTTAAACAAATAGTCGAATTAACATTATTAGCAATGGAATCATATCCAACTAATCATCAACTTCAAAAGAATACGTTATTGACCCTGTGTAGTGATAGAATCCTACAGGATGTTGCATTTGACAAATATAGGTATTTACATATACAAATTTATATATACAGGTAATCCATTTTAATCAATCCAGTCAATTTTCTTCGAAATTTTGTCGTGTTAATAATTTCGGAGAAAATTGACTGGATTGATCAAAATGAATCACCCTGTACATGAATCTATAATTTCGAAATTAAGTATTCTGAGATTTCAATATCTTTAGTTTTAAACTCTATATCAATATTTTACGTATTATTTGCTGTAATAAAACAAAATGCAAATTTTCAATAACAATATTACATTAAATAAACAATAAAAATAGATGCTATCTTTTGTAAATGGAAGTTGATAAAAGAGAATGTGCACATATACACTTGAATAGTCTTGGATTTAGCAATATGATGTATTGATGTCTTCACTTATTTATTATACATATATCAAAGGTTATCGATTATTTTTTATTCAATCTTTCTATCTTGTGCAGTAAAACTTAAATATTTACGCAAAGCGTAAAGAGATACTTTATTCTGTTATAAAACTTGCTTTCCTTTGATTTACCATATTTTGATAAAATACTCTAGTCTTAAATTCATAATTATTCACAAAATTGTTCCTATATCTTCATTCATTTTCATGTTTTGAACACCAAAATTAAAAGAGTAGTTTATTTCAAATCACAATAAATTTATATACTAGCATAAATAAATAAAAAGTATTTCTTTATATAGGTTTAATTTTTCTTACGCATATTAAATGAATGAAACATAAGTTAATATTACTATTTATATATATATGAATATTGAAATTTCAGTATATGGATATTATATCTCTTTCTCTCTTCGTGACATACAAATAAACAAAAAAAGATTTTAATTTACAAGTTTTTAATTTAACAGATGCGCGAGATTAGTTATGAATTGCTTGTCAACATTTGATGATGCATCCATGAATCGTATGTCTGTGGCTATTTGCTCAATATTAGCAGCAAAAATATCGACATTGGAAACGTCTATGCTTGGTGCACAGCCGCAATATATGTTGAAATTGCTTGCAATGGTTAGATCTAAGGTTGAATCCAAATTAGTAGATATTACAATGAAATTTACATTAAGCGCTCTTTGGAATTTAACGGATGAGAGTGCTGCTACATGCAAGGTTTTTCTTGATGAAGGTGGAATGGAGTTATTTCTTGAAGTGTTGGATAGCTTCCAAGGAGAATCTAGTGTGGAAACTAAAGTTCTTGGTTTGTTAAACAACATAGCAGAGGTTTGTATCAATCTTTATGAATATATATAATCCTATAATATAAAAATATGTATATTGTATGTTTAGTGAAACATACAATATTTGTGTCAACATGTAATGTTTTTATTTTTTGTATTTTAGGTCGATCATTTGAGACCACGACTTATGCAACCCCGGTTTATAAAAATGCTTTCTATGCTGCTTGATTCCGAGCACATTGATGTATCTTATTTCGCAGCTGGTATCGCTGCACATTTACTTAGTGATGGTCTTCGATCTTGGTGTAGTATGCCATCACAACCGAGCAGGGAACAATTATTGGATCAACTGGTTCATGCTGTAACTCATTGGCAAACACCACAAGGAGAAATGGTTGCTTATCGCAGTTTCCAACCATTTTTCCCATTGTTACGTTGTACAGATGCATATCCCGTTCAACTCTGGGCAGTATGGGCAATTCATCACGTGTGCACAAAAAACCGTAAGCTTAAAAATAATGTTTTATATAATATAAATTTTAAGAATTAGTTTATTTTATATAAAAATTAGATATGTATTAACTATACAAAATTGTAACTTTTTAATTTTGAAATTAAGAATTTTGAGAAAATTATAGAAATAAATAAGTTATACATAATAATCCATAATATCATTATCATGTCGTAATAATCTATCGTAATATTTATTTTCAGCAAAACGTTATTGTGTGATGTTGATCAGAGAGGGAGGAGTAGAAACTTTAAAACAATTGGAAAAAACACATACAGAATATACAACACAACCGAATTTGCAAAGTTTATGTCAATCAATTTTGGAAACGCTTGAATTAAACTCTTAACGATAGCTGTTGCTTTCCAATTTGAAAATTAAATACCACATGGTATACTAGTCAATGTTTATCTTAGTGAAATCTTATATCCTGTTCTTTAGACCAAATGAATATAAAAATTATATGGTCATGACTATAATTACACAGTAAAGACAGATTACAATCAACAAAATACATAACATAAAAACCATAAATCCAAAATTTTAATTATAATTGAGTTGATATTGTGGCTGAATTGAAGATCTGAATTGAGAAATAGATATTTTTTGCATCACACAGCGTTATATGTATAATTAATTTCGAAAATTATCAAAATTATTTAATGATTTAGTTGTATGAGATAAACTAATAAAACTAAAGCAAGTTTATTATTTTAGAAAAATAAATTATATAGCTTGCAGTAATAATATTTAGATATAATTTTATAGAAAAAAATTAATTTTTTTATTTGAAAAAGAGGAAAAGAAAACTATCCTTTTGAATAATTCATCTAATTACATACAGGGTATCCCGAATTTAAATGACTAAATTTCGGGAGTGTGTAGGGGATCAATAAACTAAGAAAAATTAAGTTATTTGTAAATTTTTATTTTAGGCTGTAATTGTTTAGATTACTTTAGGTAATAAGAGTTTATATAAATATGGTTAATTACAGATTACATTTAGATGATTACCTGTCCAAGAATCGTGTGTATGGTGGTATTAGTGAGCGCACTTCACACGTTCATTAATATTCACAGACCATTCAAACATACAGTTTATAATTAGCCATATTTAAACTCTTATATCTCAAGAAACTATTGCTTAAAATAAAAATTTATATAATTTTTTTATTTAATTTGTCCAAAACTTTCTTGCTATAGTATCCTGATTCACAAATTTTACAACATCTTGTATATAATTCTGTATTTTATTGATATTATTTTAAAGTGTTATTTACTTCAGAATTACATTAAAATTATTACAGAAAGTAGGAGAATTAATCAATTATGTTTATCTTAAGATATCTATTTTTACAATTTATTTAATAAATAATCATTTTTATGATTTATATCTCAGATTCTAGTCTAGTTAATTACTTTCGTAGGAAGAACAATTAATTAAAATAATTATTCATTTAAAATATTTGTAATTCAAATTTCTATATTTACATTAGATTTATATTTTAATGATTGATAGTACAAAAAAAGATGATTGTATTAAATTAATTGTTTTATACAATTTATACAATATTCGTAATTAATAATATTGTATTGATATTTGAATGAATAATTTTATGTATTGACATTATTATAAAAAGATGTATAATTATTAAATTATTTTTAAATTCATATTTATATTGATCAGTATCTAATATAATCTGAAATCACATAAACTGAAAGAGTAAATTATATTATATGTTATACAATTTATTTTTTGTATTTTCCAGAAAATTAGGCTAACACGTTAACCTTCATTTTATATAGTTAAATAGCTATATAGTTCAATGAAGGGACATTTATATGAGATAAAGTGTTAAAATAATTATTTTGTCATACTGTGGCTGCGTTCGAAAACATCGTTCGGATGCCTTCGATGCTTTGGATTATGTTGAACAAGAACAAGATGATAAATCCAAGGCATCGGAAACATCTGAGCAATATTTCCGAACGCAGCCTGTAATGTTTCAAATTCAGATCTTCAATATATTTTGTTAATAAATATCCTTTATAGAATTTTCATTATTAAATATTAATAAAAACATTTTGAAAATTGATCATGTGTATTATATGCCTTCAGAGATTATACAAAAATCAGAGTTTGTAATAAAAGAGAAATACATATTAATATTAAATTATATCTGTTATTAAAATATTACGAATTTATATAAACGAAATTTATTCTTCTGATAGCATTACATGTTGACACTTAAAATGTAAGAAATATCAATTTGAATGGTACTGAATGTTAATAAACTGCTATGCCAGCCTTTATATATGCTTTTTCTTTGATGGATTAGTAATTGCATTATTACACATCAACTCTATAGTATTGATTTTATAAAATTTAAATAAATAGTAGATGTGTAAAAATGCATCCTTTTCTTTCTCTTTTCATTAAAATATCTAAAATTCTATATTAGCCAAGAAATTCTTTATTTACCACTCATTAATTTTACATTTTATATTACACATATATCTTAATAATTCTTTTTTTTTCCTTAATGAAACGTAAAAATTGTTCATGAAATTTGTATCAATTATCACTCAATTGATGCTGATGCTGCGCTGCACCTGCAAAATACTTAGCGACATGGAAGTAACATTACGAAATGTGTCTCATAAATATGTTGAAAGTCAGCACTCCTCCTAACACCTTAGCACACAATGGATCAATATTGCAGGAACATATTTTACACGCATCTTACAAATTAGTAGCAATATGTTTAAGATAAAACTGAAGATGTATAGTTAGTATTGAGTAAATGAAAGTTGCACATGACAAAAAATCTACAATATGTAATCGAAACACCTTGTACAATGCAATTATGACAATTCATAATTTCTTGGCGCAACTTTCAGTTATCATGCATACAAAATTGACTACAAATTATAGTTATGTGATATTATTCTAGACATTCACTTTGTAGTTCAATTTTTTTTATAGTTTCACATTTTTATGAACTGACAGGATTTTTTATCAAGTAAACATATATATATATATAGTTAATTAAATAATAATCTATTCAGGTGTCATTATATTAATATTCAGATATCAATGTTTAATAGTTCAATTTTATATTTTATAATATTCTGTTGTATCAGCCTTAACACACAACACATACATCCTTATATATAATTATCCTTATAATTATGTCTATCACATCATGTAAAAATAAGATCACACTAAAATACAAATATGCTTTCATATGCTATTCTTTTATATGAAAATCAATAGAGTGCTTTTCAGTTGCTTAAGTTCTGTTTTTAAGTGTACACAAAAATTTTCAAGTATATATTTTTAAATAATATTGTATTAAATATTATTTGTAGGAGCTACTTACTAAGAATATGATTGTTTTTAATAAACACACATGTAATATATTTATGAAAACTTAATGATGTAGTATTAATTTTATTGAAGTTTAGATATCTTGCATATATGTGTATATAAGTACGTTAGACTGTTAGTAATTAATACTTTATAAATTTGCAAAAACTGAATTGAAATTTAAACTCAAACATTTCAATACTTAATTAGATAACGTCTGTAGTTATAATATATATTATAATATTTATAATAATAATAATAATGTAATTATATTTAAATATAAGACTTAAAATTTATTTATATTAAATAATTTAATTAAATGTCTTTTGAAATGTATTTTTAATCAAAATGTATTTCTATCAGATACATAAAATAATTGAAATATATGAATATGTAAAAAAATATTTTGGAAAAGTTTTAAGGCGGATACAAAATTCAATTTAATAAAATTTAATAATATCAAACTTTTTAACAAAAATTTATTGAACTACAATAGTGAATGATCGCTGTTCTACATTTGTAGCTTTATGTGATAATTATTAAATCAAATATAATTAATTGTGCCCATCTGTCCAATCTTTTTTTCTTTTGACATGATGTTTTTCTCTTTTTTTTTCCCTTCGTATCAGTTTTTTTTTCTGTGGACATATCATAAGAATTTACTTAAATACCTTAACCGCTTTTTTTTTTAATACAATGCATGATGACATACATGTTTGTAAGTTTCTTGTGTGAATTGTTAATCAATTTTTCACAAAAACTTACAATTTCCAATTATATTTCACAAGGCCATATTCTATACTTTCAATTTATGAAATAGCAAATATGTGCATATTTAATTGGTATTCAAGTTTTTTTAGTCGAGCTAGACTAAAAATGCTATATGTAGAAACGAAGATGTTATTTTTTTTGTAATTTTATATTTTAACATTTTAACATTTTTTTTCAGTATAGATATTTATTATGGCCAAGTGTCAGTACTAATGTATCTAGATATCATATTTCATTATATCCAATGAATAAAGAGAATATAATTGTGTTAATTTCTTCATAATTTTAATTTTGTTATATTATTAAATTCGATCATATAGATACATCAGATTATATTAAAAGTTAAGTTTATTAGAAGTTGAAGAATAATTACTATTAAATCATAATTTTGTAATCTAAGTCATGTGGAGGAATGACCAGTAAATTATATTCTTCGATATTATTTTTTTACTCGTTTATGAAAAATGTTATTTAAAAGAATATTTGATCATTTGAATAGTCCTAATAGATATAAGGCTGTATCTATCTCGATATTTAAATATAATTTATTTTAATATTTAACATGATTAAATAAGAGATTGAACAAAAGAGAAATATGAGTAAAAATCACTCAAAAATATCTAATTAAACAACTTTGATTTAATACAATATATATGTATATAAACATTTGTATTAATTTATTTTGATTCAAACTATAATTCATCAAAATTCAAGCATTTCTGGCCTTTCCTTGAGTTATATTAATGCATGAAATTCAGAAACTTCCAGAAAATTTAAAAACATTCAAAGAAATGTTCTTTTGCAAATAATTTATTTTCTCAAATTTCTTAAGAAACTATAAAACTGTTAATTACAATTGAATGAAAAATTAAATTACCCCTTTTATACTGAGAACTTTTCTTTGAGCAATAAATAAGAATTATCATATGCGTTACTTAAAATAAAAACTTACCTTGACACTTGTAAAATAATGTTGCCACACTTTAAAATGGTCAATATGGCATATAGTAACCACGTCTGTAACTCCTATAAGAAAAAAAAAATGAAGTAATAGAACTTATAGAAGACAAAACAAATTCTTTTTTTTAAAGAACAAAGATATTATAAAAATTAGATTCTAATGAATATATTAGCAATTTTTCTAATAATTAGAAGATAGCAAAAATCGAATAGAAATTAATTATTACCTAGGACGCCTTGTAGGCCTGTATCCAAAGTATGCACTACCGCGAATAATTCCTCTAGCCATACCTCGATAGCCTCTTGCACCTCTGGGACCCCTATAAATATAAGCAATGAAATACAAGTGTCGAGGGTGTAAGATCCAAATAAAGAAATTTGAGTTACATACATATAATACCAATTAATAATTATTTATAAATTTATATCATTTCATAAATTATAATTAGAACATGTTATTTATAAAACAAAGAATTACCTATTTGTCATAGAGAAACCAGGTTTATTTGTTCTTTTAGGCATTACTTTAATTTGACGTCCTCTGAACATAGATTCATCCATGGCCATAGCGGTTTGTACAGAATCACGTTCGGCAAATTCAATGTAAGCAAATCCTTTAGGGTGACCATCAAACTTATTACACAAGATTGTAACTCTATTGACACTTCCACAGCCATGAAAATGCTGCTCCAATTCTTCTGCTGTAGCGCCATAATCAACCTGCAAAAAAAATCAAATTTTTAATCTTTGCAACATTATCATACACTACAAAATACATTTTAATAACATAAAAAATTATGCTATAAATTTCAATAATCACGAATGCATTATAGTGAACTTACATTACCGACATAAATGGACCGATTATCAACTTCCATTTTATCTTCTAATGACATATTTAATGGACTTGCTGAAATGAGATGTGATAATAAGAATATTATGTTTTTATATGTGTGTATATGTATGTTGTTACAATCTTTATCAGACACTCTGTACACATATTTTTTAATAGAGAAAACACAAACTTAGAAACTTACTAATACCAGGTGGACTACCCATGTTCATCTGCTTATCTACTTCAGATTGAAGTTGCTTCAATTTTTCAGCTTCCTCTTCCATTTCTCTTACTCGTGCTTTAATCGCTTCTAATTCCTAAGTTATGGACAATATTTTATAAGTTAAGTATTACTATATAAAAGGAATTTTATGACTATATATACTACTGTAAAAAATAACAATAGTTACAGGATCGTCAACATTTGCCTCGCCTAAATCACGTTTCACGCCATCACATTGCATAATAGTATCTCCATCTTGACCATTTTCAAGACCATCTAGACCATCAATGTGGTCACCAGCTAACAGATCGGATTCAGACATTTCTGAAACATGAAGGTATATGGAAGTTATAAGAAAAAGAATTATATTGAAATTAGTACTTTTAGATTTATAAGCAAGAAATCACTACTATGGAGTTATATATTCTTACATACATAAAGAATTTTTTGTTATAAAAATAAATTTCTAAATTGTAATTACATATTATATATACATAACTATATTTTCTTTGCTGTAAAGAATATAAAGTAAAACAAGAAAAGTTATAAATAATAAACATATAAAATATGTATTAATTAATAGTCCAAGAAATGTACAGTAATATTTCTACATATACTGCTCATTTTTTTTATTATATAGTCAGCACGTACTAATTATATGTCAGAATTATAAGTTCATGGCCTAAGCCTAATAATCAACTAAGAGTGCGTTTCTTTAATCTATAAATAATATATATATATATATATATATATATATATATATATGTGTGTGTATGCATACGTATGTATGTATGTATATATATGTATATATATATATACACATAACAGAATGCAATCTAATTCGCACACAATTTACGAGAGTACATTACATACAAGTAGATGAAGCAGAAAATAGAGACAAAATACATACATACATACATGCATACATATATACATGCATACATACATACATACATATATATAAAATTTAATTATCTTCTTCAAGATATGGCGACGAGAGAATCATATTCTCGGCTCGAAAATCAAATAAAAACTGTATGTTCTATCAAAGACAAACGCGATCAGTGTGAAAACCGGTAAAATGAGCCGGAAAGTAATTTAATTAGCAACTTCAACAACGACGCATGCACTGAAATAACCTATTTATTCTATTCTCGAGAGACTATTGAGATAATAGTCTCTCTTACGTTACTCGTTACACATAAAGAGTCGTTACACACAAATGTCGAGAGACACGTATCATTAAGGTATTCACAGAGAATAGGATAAAAGGAAACGTACAGGTATATATGTAGCGAGCGTTCAAAATATCCACGTAATTATATCAGAGCGATTCACTTGAATCGCCTTACACTGTCTGTCGATTCGCTCTCACCAGCTCTGACGAAATCAGTAAATATGAGAGAATGACGCGAATACGCGACCACCATCACCACCATGCGATTGCGAAGAGGTAATTCAAAGATTCGACCTAAGCTCGATTTCGATTAGCGCGATCGTCGCTTTTTCGGAGTTTACGATCTCGTCGTATCCACTTGGTCAAAAATATATGGTGCACTCACATGAGAGCGGCTCCAAAATGAGGTCTGTTTCTTATTCCTGCACTCTCTGAACTGCTCTGAACTGAGGATCGATTCTATATCTTGAAATGAGGTGAAAATTATAAAAGTGAGCGAATTTACTAGAATACTGATTATTTCATTGGTCAACATCTAGTAAATTTGCTCGCTTTTTTTGTAATTTTCACATTGTTTGAAGATACAGAATAAACCCCCTGATGCACACGGTGCAATAAGTTAAAGTGAAATAAACGTATATTCACTTCAACTTATTGCACTATGTGCACCAGATAGTTCAGATAGTGCAGCAATAAAATAACAGGCCTATGGTAAAATAGAAATCAGAAAAAAACTCGAGTGATCCTTTTCTTGTACCAAACCTCGTAGGTAAAGACTTAAATACAATAGGCACAGGCAACAGAGAATAATGAGCCGTCCAATCAGAGCTCTGGGATGTAATATCAAACTTACATACCAGAGTTTTGATTGGACGGTTTGATATTCCCTGTTGCTTGTGTCAATTGTGTTTAAACCTTAATACTCACGATTTTGTGGTTCTCTTCCATGCTGTTACGTAAGTTAGACAAGGACAAACAATCTCAATGAGAAATGATAATGAATTGACATCGAATTGATGTCGATTCGAAATCATAAAATCGACATTCTTTAATATGATTGGTTTTATCCTTATGCCTATTGCACAAACGTTATGAACGATAAGAGACGAGCAATATCCAATGAAAGCTTTGCTTTGTATCGTCACTGTATCGTAACGTGAGAAAAAGCAGAGTTTTCATATATCGTTTGTTAGTTTTGTCATTCATCACGTCCAATGTGCAATAGGCATTCCTGTGGATAGGAGCAGAGAAAAACCTGAGAAACATGGTATAAGGGCTTTTTTCCTGTAACTGCAAAAATGCATTTGTGCACTATTGCTCTCTAAAAAAGTGGATGTAAACTACACAACAATATCCATTTTTTTTCTGTGTTCCTGACAGAAATAAATCGCCGAAATCGTTGGAATCTCTATTAATTTGATAGATTTATTTTAGCGATTTCAGCGATTTATTTCCAATACCTGATTTGTTTTCACAAGAAGCATATACAATTTGTTGTAAATATACAATTTAATTTTACAAATACTTTCTTAAAGATGTCAAAATATACGTAACAATTGTTTAATAAGTTTTATATACTTGTAAAAGTGATGAAAATTAATGTAGAACATGAATAACCCAACGTGTATCCAAAAATAGTAAGGGTATCCAAAACTAAAAGTATGTACTAAGAATTAAATAAAGTTATTTAAAGTATATATAAATAAAAAATTATTATAAAAGAATTATTTAGTATTTATTATTTTAAATAATTACACTTTTGTGCTCTATTTCTTATTTAGTGTTTTAAATAATTAAGTTTCCCAAACCTATTTTATATTTTTTATCATATTTTTATTATATTTTTTAAATAAATCATTAAACAATTATTTTACCAAACCATGATCGGCATTATACGTAAGTTTAAAGAATTTTTGAAACAGAATAATTTATTGCAGCAATAGTAGTGTCATAAATTAATTTTTTAATTAGCAGAAAAAATTAAATAATGATTAACAAGATATTTAATACTTTTAACCAAAACTGTATTGAGCGCAAATTGTTTCGTAATATTAAGAAAACTTGCATGTATCTTTACATTATTATAAAACATATATAGAATATTATCAACATTTATTTAAATATGAATCATTTATATGAATCAAAAGTATAATAAAGACATTTGAGACATGATGTTGAAATATATTAAAAATATCTCACACACGTGAATAATTACCAATTACGTTTATAAAAAGAACCACAAGTAATATAGGATTAAATTAGAGATGCCACAAAGCAATGTGCAAAATGTACGATACCCGTTTATTAAAATCATGTAAAATACGAATAATTGAATAAACCGTAAATATTTTTCATGCTCAATAATAGGGTATTTGCCCGGCGAACGCGTGAACAGCGAGGGGAGAGGTAACGCGTCACGCGGCGAAGGGAGGGGGAGCTTGCCGTGCGGCGCGGTGGTTGCCTACGTCATCACTTTGGCATTCGCTCGGCGCTCTCGGAGGCAGATGGATGTGCGACGAGTCGCTCTAGGTATCACATTAATTAATTAAATTATTAGATATCTACGAACGCGAATTACATAAAATTGTTTAAAATTGTCTAACTAAGAAGTATACTAAGAGTTAATAGGTTTTATTGCACTATTTTTGTTTTATTTCTTGGATTCATTACGCACATACACAGCTCATGAATATATTTTAGATATTGGATGTTGATTTGATTCTCATGTATACGTTATAAAAATGAGATTCTTATTGTTAGATATATATTTTAAATCGGCTTTTTATCACTTTGAATTGTAATAATTCTGTTTTTCGTGTTACTCCGCATTCTTAATATGAGAAAAGTAATATAAATTATATTTAAATTACATCTCTCTAAATGTATGTGCATGCTATTTGAATGTATTATTCTATTTAGTCGAAATTGTTTCATAATTTAAAATACATTTTGCATTTATCTTTATTTAAAGATGAGAAGTATGACATATTACAATATTAATCTTTATTTAATTGTAAAAATCACAAAAAAGAGCAATAAATATTGAGATATAATGTTCGAATGTTAAAAGCTTTACAGCATTTATGTAAGAAAAATCACGCTAGTAAAAACCTTTTTTTACTTCTTGCCTTTTGTTAACACATTGTAATATTGATACGAAATATTTAAAATTAACATCAAATATGTTCCTTAATCACGATATAATTATGATACACATTAAACGACTCGCGCCGCTAAAACTAGATACATAAGAAATTGTTTCATTAATCAGAGAACATTAAAAATGTAAAGGATATTTTAAATGTAAAGAATATTATTTTACTTCGTAAATATGCGTTGATATTTCGGCAGTTAAACGGTGGCGCGCGACCTTGGGGTGGGGATGGCACGGGATGGTACGGGATGGCACGGGATGCTACGGGGTGGCACGGGGTGGCATGGAGCGGCGCGTCATTTTACGCGTAGTTATCGCGCAGTTATTCCCTTACAGAGTCTCGTACAGGCAGGTAGTCGTGCCGCTTTTCTTCATATTTTTCTTTGAAACATAGTTGTGATCAATATTAGATAATATAGAATGTCGTACTTTAGATTCCAGAAACTTGTTTAAAATATTAAGTGAGAAATAAGTCAGAAAAAGTTTCTTAAAATAATAAATGCTAAATAAATGCTTTGCTTTTTATTTAAAATACATATTTTAAATAAAATTGTTTTTAACAACTGATCCCTGACTGATACGGTCTATTTAAAAAGAATCTATAAAATAAAGTTCCAAAAATTTATTTGAAATATAATTAAGAAATAGATCCGGAGAAGTTACTTAAAATAATAAGTTTTAAATAATACTTTTAACTTCTTTATTAAAAATATATTTTTAATAAACATCTTCATTTTTGAAATACGGCCGTACATTAGTATTGATAATTTTATTTTATTTTATGTGAAACAAATTAAATATAATCGCTTATTGCAACACAATTTTAAATATCTAAGATATATGTAGATGAGTTGTGTGCGTATTAAATTCAAGAAATCAAGCACAAATCGTGCAATAAGTTTAAAATCTATTCATCGAAAGTATTAAAAGTATTAAAAATGTAACGAATAAATTATTTTATTGATTTTGTAATATTCGTTAATATTTCGACAGTTAGGCGATCGGCGCGTGACCTTTGGGGTTTGTTTTACGGCCGGGCGGGCGGACGGACAAACAGAGCGTCACATTTATGCGTAGTTATCACGTAGTCATTCCATTACCGAGGCTCGTACAGGTAGGTAGCTGTGTCGCGTATCGCTTTTTGTCACACTTCTTTTTGAAACATAATCGCGAAAAATGCTGGATATAATACGATCGTTGTACTATATGTGAATACTTACAATATACGATTATTAGCTCGCATGATTAATTATTCATAAAAGGATGAATGAATCGTACGAAATATTTGTTCCGTGATACATGATTGTTATCTTGTATCTCTCCTTTTATGATTAATTAATCGTGCGATCTAGTAATCATATACTATGAATATTCATAAAATACAACGTTTTGTATTATATCTAGCATTTTTCGTGATTACGTTTCAAAAAGAAATGTGAAGAAGAATAGCCACGCGACACGGCTATCCTGTCTGTACAAACGGTATCATACGAGTCATAAAAAAGCAACATTAATATAAATACTCTCATACAAATAACACAATTCCTGCTTTCACAATTAGTATAGTTTATGTAATTAGCAATTTAATTAATTTTTTGTTTCCGTGCACTTTTTGTTATACGATTCATATAAAAAATTAAGCGTAACTTTTTGTCGGTACTATTTGTCGGTAATAAAAGAAACATTTCTCTTTTTTATTAATATTTAGTCCATTTCATTGAGCCTAATCATAGCCGTAGCCGGTTCGTGGCATCGCACGTTTGTTTCGGGAGTGTCGTTCAAGTTATCGGACTCCAGTTTTATAGTCCGCGCGATTATAGTGCATTGTTCGCGAGTGTTTTGCGCGAGTGTCCTGTGCGAGAGGATGTCAACCCAAATTCTGAAAGGAGGAGGAGGTCTGGGAGAGACATCGAGCACCGGCGGAGCAACCTTGCGGTAAATATCATTTTTTGCTTATATAAAATCAGTACTTTTCTTCTGTTCATTATTTAGTTTTATTTTTTAATAATTTAAAAATGATAAAATTAGAAAAAAAGATTATTTTAAAATTATTTTAAAATTTTATAAATATGTATTTTCATAATCTTTTTTAAAAAATGTGCAAATTTTGTAAATATCTAATTGAATGGTGAATTAAAAAATTCGGTTCTTATAAAAATTATATATTAAAAAAATTATATAGTTATTATATGCTTATTCAAGAGAACTTTGCGTTTAGTCAATATATATCAATAAAATATTAATTGATTTTTTCTGCTCTGTTTTAATTGAAATTTTATATCCTTTTGTTACAGAATCATCGTAGCGACGTTGCAGAACTCCGCCGTTGTGCATCAGATTGGTGAGTGATTTTAATATTTTTATTAAGGTAATGGATTTGTGGTATTTTCATTAATATATTATATATCTAGATGCATATGTGCATCAATTAAATAAAAATATATGGATAAATATAGCATTCCATACATCCGTTGCCTTAAAATAGATACGTTGTAACAGATTAGGATAAATTTAATCCTGAATATCTCTTTATTATGAAATTTATTGTACATACACTTTTAAATTTGTAATATCCCGTTACATATAGCAGCATTATTTTTAATCATTCCTGTATAAGTTGCTTCTGCTATTCTCACAATATCATTAATTTAAATAAAACTATTTAACTCATGATTTAATTATTAAGGGCTCAAATTTTATTTACTAATTGTCAATGTTTATAGATCAATGTAATAAAATTCGTATTTTTTAAATGTATAAAATATAGGAAATTAAAAAATATGAAGAATATACATAGAAAATAATTAGAATAAATGGAATTGTCTATTGATATCATAATATAAAAAAAGTTTATTACAGTATAATAAGTAAAGTAGACAAAAAATGCTAATAAAAAGCCACCGTGGTTAAGAAACAATTTTTTTATTTAACTAGAGTGCATACGTTTCGATCAACGATTTCCGTCCTTTTCAATGCAAATACAAAAATAAAGAACTATTCCTGATACATAAATATAACGGATGTTTTAAAGATACGATAGTTTATACATATTAGCAGCTCATAGTATCATGCATAATGATCTGCATCTGGTTATTACAAAAATCAGAATTTTAAAAAGAGACCCATACTTTTAAGGTGTTGTATAGCAGTGGTCAATTGTTTGATAAACTAATATATATATAAAATCATTTTTCATGTAGTTATTATACCTTTCCAGTAAAAAATTTTTTTTGCATAAATATGTATAAACTTATATAAATATTCAAAAAACATGTGTATAATCATATATGAAATATGTCTATACATGTTTATACATTCCTTTTTCTTTTGTAAAATTATTTTTTAGTGTAAAAAAAAAATCAAGTTTGAAAAAAAATTACTTATGTATAATTGTACATAAGTAAGTTTTCTTCAAACTTGATTTTTTTTTAAATAAATAGTATGAAAATTACTCTTTTAATTATTTTTAATATTTTCACATTACTATTATTATTTTTATTACACTAAAAAATAATTTTACAAAAGAAAAAGGCATGTATGAATATGTATGGACATATTTCATATTTATTATATAATTACATGTTTTTTAAATATGCTTATTGTTTATAGATATTTATACATATTTACGCATAAAAAATTTTTAATTCAAATGATATATCATCACTTGAATAAACCATAGCGTTAATAATTTTTATGAGAATAATGTGAGAATGATACTGTTGTCGATTGAGAATTATAAGAAATTTAATATAATACGGAATAAAAAGTTGTGATTGTGTCCGTTGAAAATTAGAGCGATAATATTATCGCTTCGCGATTATTATCATTTCTAAATTTCTTCGCATTATTTTCATAAAAATCATTAACAACGCTATAGTTCATCCAACTGACGATACATCGTTTGAAGGCATAATAACTCTACGAAAAATGACTGGCGTTTATATGTTGATTTATCAAATTGATTACTGCTATACAACACCATAGATCTCTTTTTAAAACTTTGACTTTTGTAATAAATAGATGATCATTAAAATTATGGACTGCTAATATGTAACTATCGTATCTATAGAACATTCGTTACATTTATGTGTTAGGAATAGTTTTTTATTTTTATATTTGCATTGAAAAGGATCGAAATCGTTGGCCGAAACGTACTCTAATCAAATAAAAAAATTTTTTTTGCGCACCATGTTGGCTTTATTGGCCATTTTTGTCTCCTTTTTTTATTTAATTTATTTTCAGAGCCATATTCATATCATTATTATAATAAGTAGATATTGTTTTATTTTTCTTTATAATTATATTTATAATATTATTTTTCCTATCTATTCTATACTCAAATTTATTCATTCAGGATTAAATTTTCTAAGTTGGTGTACAGGAAAGCAATATAAAAATATATATATGTAGAATACATATTGTTTTCTAAGATATTTTTTCAATTGTTTTACACCGATTTGTGTATTACTAATGAAATAAAAAATATTTTAATTAACGCATATGTTATATAGTTTTTTTATCTCGCTATTTTATAAAAGATATTTTACGATTATTAATTTTTGCTATTTATCTCAATGCACCGATTTTAGTCTAAGCTTTTACACCTTATCTATATGTAGTAGTAACTGAATTTTATATCAGTTAAAATAACATGATGTAAGATCCAATATACATTTTGTCAAGAAGTAGAAGAATTTTATTTTGTAATTATTTTAAAATCGCATTCAAAGTTTTGCGTTACTTAAACTACTTAATTTTGAAATAATAAATTATACAAAAAAATATTCTAATAATTTATAAAATACAAAGAGATATTCGATGCACACAGAAAAATATTAATCTATTGATATCTATTAATCTATTGATAAGAAAAGTGATTACGCAATTTATTTTCTTTCTTTTAAGTAACGGTTATTTTTAACAACGAATATTTTCTTGATAATAATTTTAATTAAAATATATATATTACAAAATTTTAGAAAAACTCATTATTATGTATTCAAAACAAAAATTTATTTTCTTTTAAAGAATATTATAAAATTAATTGAACAAATGAACTTTTTATAGAGCTGGTTCTACATTAGTTGCTGATCGCAAGTTTGTTGTGACAGCCAATATGAAACGTTGATTTCAAAATGCAAGCTTCAGATTGACTGTCGCAACAAACTTGCAATCGGCTTGCAACTAACTAGAACCTATTTAAGAACCTATTTAAGAACATATCGAATTTGTTTTTAATAAACGTGATTGAAGTATTAAACTTGCTAGAATATATTTTGAATAAATTTAATGCTTCTGATGAAATTGATAGATTTGTGGATATATGAACTTTTGAAATATTTGGAAAAAGTTATTATTATTTGCATAGAATAATTATTACTTGCGTATTTTTCTGTGTTTGTGAGGGAAAATTATCTTTTTTGGATCTTGCATCATTTATCTGAATTTTTCATCTCTGCGTGCTTTGAGATGAGATTCAGCAACGAATCGTTCGAATCGTTAAAAATATACATACATGGACCTTGAATTTTATTCGGATCATAATTTAGTAATTTTCAGTTTATTTTTAAATTATAGTTTCATTCTTTATATAGTAATATTACTATATTTTATATAGTAATATTTATATTAAGAAATGTATTCTAGTTTCATAATATTCGAGACTTTTGAAATCAAAACGTTGTTGATCCTTAAAAATTTTTTTAATTTAGATTTATTTTTAGTCGAATATTTATATTTTTAATTTCGAATAAACGCGAAATTTATATTAATGGAATTATTATTATTATTATTATTATTATTATTATTGATAATTGTTCATATTAATATTTAGTCAATTTCATTAATATAATGGTCCCTTCGCGACGTGTTCGTGTTTCGCGTATTTTGACAAAAGCATAAAATCTTACGCTTATTGTTAACAATATTCGTCAGCAACAAAAAGGAGTATTCTCCTTATTGTTGATCTATAGTCGATATGAAACCAGAATATTGGCTAGCAACAAAAAGTGAATTCAATCCAGAAAAAAGAAGAGAATCTGAACGTAGGTTGGTGTGTAATACCAATCTAAGTTTTTAAAGATAAATGAAATATTCGGGAGGGTAACTTGCTCGCTAATTGCGAGTTCTTATATTTTTTAAATTATTTAAAATACAAAAAAAACTAACAAACAATAGAACTAATAAGAGTCAGCGCAGATAATCAAGTGCAAGTTTGGTAGATTAAAAAAAATCTACAAAACTTGATCTTGATTATCTGTGCTAACTTTCATTAGTCCTGTTATTTATTAATATTTTTATATTTAAAAAATTGAAAGTTTGTTTTAATTATTATTGTTTATTGCTCATTTATTATTAGTATGGTCGATAGTAGTGGCGATTAGGTTTTTCCGCTGAATTTATCAGTACGCGATAGGACATGGGCAGTAACTGCTGCGTTCAGCAGAGAAAGCAACTTTCGAACTGTAAAATTCTTCAATATGATTGATTTATAGTTTATACATTTAAATTCATAAGGAACCAAAAGCAAGAACCAATTGTATCGAAGAATTTTACATTTGCAAAACTGTTTTCCCTACTGAACACAGCCCTTAACGTATTATATTCTCGGTGTTATTACACATTATAATGTGATGTAGGTAGGAATACAGGAGTAGAAATATGGATAGGTAGGGATAACAATCAAAAAATTATTAATCAAATGTTTAATAAAAAAATTAAATTATTACAAATAAAATGACAAATAAATTTCGCCATCGGGAAATTAAATTTTATTTTAAAAATAAAAAAATAAGTATAACGAAACTAAAAGATATTACACAACATTTGTAATTATATATTATATTTTAAACAATTATTATATTGTAGTATTTAATTGTATAAAGGATTACAATAAAAGATAATATAAAAAAAGTTATTGCATTATGATTAGCAAAAAATATAAAATAATTAGAAATAAAAAATAAAAAATAAATTAAAAATATATTTACCTGCAAAAACGAACTATTAAATTTATTGTAGCTCATTTTTTATGGATGAGCATACTTACAAAGTCGCCGATGAAATCGGCGGGGGGTGATGGAGGGCTTCTAATTCGTTTTAAATTAAATCTCTAAATTTAACGATATGTAATTGAAACTTTGAAGTGTATTCAAAGATTCTATTAAATCTAAAAATCACGTTCTTTCTCAGGTTTCTCTTTGGTAGAAGTTAACTGGGTCTAAATGTATAAATTAAAATCTTATAATAACTAAAAAAAATAAATGTAAAATCATATTAAAAAATTTCATTTCTGTAACGAGGAATTTATTGCACTAGAATTTTAGATTTTACATTTCTTTTGAATAGTGCTGCGAACACAGATCATTAATTGATATTGTCTCTATTTATTTGTCTTGATCAATACTAATTTTTTATTAGAGTTGTTTCCTAATTTGATTATTGGTTTAACTAAAAAATTCAATTTTTTATGTGCTGAATATTTCTATAAAAAATTTTATGGAAATATTCAATTTCAATTAAATAATACTTGAATGATTAACGAATATAAATAACACAAATATATTAATGATTTTGTTATTATATTGCTCGAGTTATATGAAATAAGTCTTATATATAATCGCAACTTAACAATTAAAGATAAATACGGTTTAATAATTATTGTTAATATTTCACATTAGTTTTTCAATATTTTAGCAATAAATCATAGGTTTCATTTTAAATCATTCACTTATAAATAGTTTTACATAGTTTTATTTATTTTTTTTATTTACAGTCTTTTTCTTTTTTTATTTTATAACTATTTTTAAATGAAATTTTACAATCGTTTATGAATTATCAATATTTAAAAGTTTATAGACTATGTAAATACCAATAAATTCAAAATATTGATATGAAATCGAAAACGGTAAAACAAATTCTATAATGTATGGAAAATAAATGAAATATTCTATAATACAATTATTACATGTATATATTACATTTTAGATGTCGTAATATGTAAAACGTTTTTATAATATGATAGTTAATTTATATAAACACAACATATAAATGTTATAATATATGAAAAGATATTACAAATTATCTGCATGAGATGATCTAGTAACTCTGCGATGACCTGAAACAAATGAGTTTTGATTAATTCTTTTTTTACATAAGTATTATGCTTTTTATATATTACTAAAATTTACGATATTTTTTGTCTGGCGTGTCCCATGATATAAGATCTTCATCAAATGTATCAATCGATTTGTTCCGATTCTTGAGGGAGTGTCTTGAGGGGGTCTTGCTACGACGTTTTGAATAAGGAGTCATAGGTAACACTGGTTTATTTTCGGCACATACTACACAAGTTTCTATATAACAAAATATTATTATATTGAATACATATTAAATACGTGTACCAAGAGAAGTATATTTATAATAATATATATAAGTTTTACCATCAAACGCAACATTTCGAAGTGATCTCTTCTTAGAAGTATTGCCTATCAATGTTACATTTTCTATCTGCATTGCATCATTTGTATTTAGTGTCATATGTTCATCTTTGTTTTTTTTCCGTAATTTTAATGAGCTTTTCCTACTTAACTTCACCGGATTCTCATTTTCTTCTTTGTCAATATTTGTCTTTTTCGGCGTCATCTAAAAAAATATTTCTCTTAATTAATTATTATTTATTCAATTAATAGATTATAAGTATGTTAAATACATATATAAACAGATGTAAAAAAATTATACAAAAAGTTCTTACTAAAATATTTTTTGAAATAATTATTTTTATATTTAATATCAAGTGTTATGAATGATTATATTGAAAAGATATCATTAAAAAACGATAATTAAGAGCGCGAGCATGGCATAGTAGTTAGTGCATTGGTCTATCATGCCAGAGGTCCCGAATTCGATTCTAATAGGAACCAAAATATTTATGTTTGTGTAACCTCCTCTCAGAAAAAGTCGGCAATCTATCTTGCCCATAGAAATGCCTCTCAAAAAATCTGCTATTCGGAACCGGTATTAAAACTGTAAGTCCCATATGCTTATGCAATTGAATAATCAGCGTGCGCATCATAAGCATATGAGAGGTGTAGTACAAGCTTAAAGAAAGAAGAAAAAACATAGCTTACCATTTTACTACTTCTATTGCTTTTAGGAGTATTATTTGCCAGGATAGTTCTATTTCTAAGTACTTTCATTCCTAAATCTACATCTTCCATGTCTTTTGACATTATTTCAGTAGTAATGATTATTTTGTCATCTCTGTTAACTGATGCTGAAGGTGAAAACAAAGTATCTGCACTTTTCCTGTTTGGTGTGTCCTTATGTTGAACTCGATTTCTTAGGCTTTTTCTAGATGACACAATCTTTTCATCATTATCTAATGATAATTCTTTAACTGAAGGTATGTCATTAAATAGATACTCAATATCTAAAGTATTCTGAACAAATGATTTAGGTTTATTTCGTTTTCCTGTTTTTATTTTAATTTCTAATTTGTTCAAATCATCGTTACTGTCAGAATCTTCAAAGTTTAATCGTTTTTCGGCATTAATAGGTGGCGATATTAATGTATCTATTTTATCTGAACTATCTACTCTAGTTAATGCAGCAGCTAAACTTAATTTAGTCTGTATTTCTTCATTAAGAGGGATGTTATTAAGAAATACTTGATCATCAAAATTGACTTTATGCGCAGATTTTATGCGTGCTTCCTTACTTTCTAATTCTTCTGATTTCTTTAATATGCTTTTGCCCGGTGTTTGATCAGAATTAACGTACGATATTGTGTCATCTAATTCAACTTCGGGTGTCTTACACATTTGACTTATTTTCATAGCTGCAAATGGACTTTTCATTCTTTTAATTTTGTCAGAAAATGGCACTTTCTGTACCGAACTTACTCTAGTAGAGCTTTCGCGTCGAGCAGGAGTTGATTTTCTCTCATTAAGATCATGAGATCTACTTATGCTACGTCGAATATTATTTTCATCACGAAGTTCAGTAAAAGATTTTCTATTACTTGGTTTTTCACTTAAATGTGTATCTTGCTGCAAAATAATGTCTTTATTTAATGTTCCTTCTTCAATGTTTTTTCTGGCAGCTAGGATTAACGATCGTAATGAACTTGGTTTTGATGATACAGTTCGTTTTTTAATAGCCATTCGTTTTTTAACAACAGGCTTGACAACAGTATATTCCTCTTCCTGCCATCCTCTGTTTTGACGTTGCTCTAATTTTTCAAATCGCATGTCACAATCCTTGACTTCCATGTACGTCATATCCCAAAATCCTTGCAAATCTTTGCATGTAACCAGCATTTCTCCTTTACCAGTTTCGCAATCTTGTACTAAGCTACGAAATCTTTCAAATTTTTTATTTATTAATAAATTTGTTTGTCCTACCGCTTGTTGTATTTCATACATAGCATCTTCTGGGACGTCCTTCTTTACTCCAATATCCAACCATTTCTTACAGAGTTCCTTAAGTCTATCAGTTTCTTTAGTCACAATAAGCATGAAATACTGAGCAGTACGTTCCTCCTCTTCCACACATATGTTTAAATTTTTCATAACAGTATCTTTGGTTGGAATTTCATCGGATCGACGACCAATACCCAACCGTTGCTGTCCCTCTATTCTAGAGTTTCTCTTGCCACGGGTTCGTGTGAGATATGGCGAAAAGCAAATAAGATCTTCCATATCACAATTTTCTTTCTCAAAAGGTGTTGAAGTAATCTTTGATTGTATTTTTGTATCAGTACTGCTTGATGAATTTTCTTCGTGTAAGGAATCTTGTGTGTCTGTTTGATTCTCTGCCTGTTCTTTTAATGACACTCCTATTGCTTCAATTGTATTTAATTCGTCTGGATCTCGAATAATCGATTCATTTAATTTCTGTGACGATTCTTGTTTATTTAATGATAATGATGACTTGGGATGTGAAGGAGTTTTAAAAATCTCTGTAATATTAGAAGTTTGTAATGATGGATATTTCTCTTGTGGCGTTCCTTTCATTGGTACAAGACCAAATAGAGGCATCTTCTGCAAACCAGATGGAGGTTTAAAACAATAATCAGCAGGGGCAAATGATTTCTTAGTACAAGAAGTCATGGTTTTAAAGGGATGTTTTATCACCGAAGTTGAATTCTTTACCGTTTGTTGAGCAGCTGCTTTGGCAAGCAATCGTTTTTCCGTAGCTCTTGTAATTCGTTTTTTGATATAGTTTGAATTTTCGGTTTTGTTTGGTGTTTTTGCAATTGCTATGCCACTTTTGATCATTGGAGAACATAAAGAATGGTGAACAACACCAACTTTGAAAGCTGGTTTTTTTATTGCAGCTTCCAGCTTCTTTTTTCTGTTCCGTTCCTCTCTCCATTTTATTAATTTTTTCATACGTTCATCAGCAATAGCAGATGTGACCTCTGTTAAAAATAACAGAAATTTTTCCTTTTTATAATTGTTTAATTTCATAGTATAAATATAATACAACAATTGAGAAAAATATCGATTCAAACATATGTACTTAAAATGTAAATACAAATTTATACATAAATTATAAGTAATAATCATATCTCTTTATGTAAGTATCTTTTATATGAACATACACACGCATGCACACATACAAGAAAATATACAACAATGACATATTTTATTGCTGAACACATGCAACTACAATAATATTTGGTTTCTATAAAACGAGAACACATTGATGTTACATAGCATCCTTCATAAGATTTAATAACAATAGTAATTACATGAATCAGTCATTTCATTCTTCAGAAAAATAGCTATAATTGATCAGTTTCATAACTATGGATATTATGAAATCCGATTAAGGATGCTGTATACATAGTCATTGTTTAATATTGTAACACATTTTATTAATTCATCAAATCATTGATCTTTATATTGTTAAATTTTTCATTCATATAATAATAAATGAACATCATAAATATATAACAGATTATTCTATAAATCTATTAATATCATAGAATTTAATTTTAATGAAAAATTAATTAATAAAGGCAATAAAATTTCTAAAAAACATATACCAACTGTATATAAAGAAATATGATAAATGTATAACATTTCATTAAGATCAGTTTGCACAAAATAAATATGAATTTTATCACAATTTAAGGAGAGATTTAAAACATATATTTACTGAGTATAAATATAGATAAAAAACTAAGAGTATAAAAATAAAGATCAAAATGATAAATAAAAGCTACGAGTTAAACTACAGGATATTCATTGCTAAAATTTTGAATGACCAAATAAAACACGTTTTAATCTCTATTAGATCATTATCAATATTAACAAAAGAATTACTCTACTGTACAAATTATAAATATCCGATAAGTGTTATGAACACAATGTTAATTTAATAACACTTTTGTCAGACATGTATAATTTATACTGCACAAAATAATTGTTTTGTCATTAATAATTACTTAGGCCTGGTTGCATGCACCAACTTACTTTGATTTTAAGCGAGGCTTAAAACTCTCTATCTCTTCCTCTCTTTCAGCTTTAAAGAGAAAAATTGAGTTTTAAACCTTCCTTAAAGTTAAAATACGTTGGTGCAATCGAGCCTTAATAGAAGGAAAATATCTGATATATTGGTTAAATTTTAAAATCAAACATCTAGCTTAGTTCTCAGTATTTTTTTATTTTTAATCTAATTGATGCTTCTTTACCAATTTAGATTAAAAAAGGATAAGGAATAAATTAAATCATTGAAAGTAATTTATATTGATAAAAATAGGCAAAAGAATTAGAAAAAGATGAAGAATAAGTTCAACCGAGATTGGAATTAAATTATATTGGTAGAAAGGAAAGCTTTGGTGATATTTAATTATCACATGTAAGTTACGTTAAATGAGAATTCTTTTTCAATTTACCGTGCTGCACATTCGTTGGCGACGAATCATTTTGCAGGTTGCGATGTTTGTCGAAAGTCCGTGTTCTGGCCTCCCTACGAGATTTATCGTAGTTACAAGCACGTAGATACCTTCTGTGATTCGTGTCACCGAATCCTGGACGAGGATTTTTGTATTGTTCTTTAAAATCCGGCATCTCGTACGATTTCGTAAAAACGATTCAACGTAAACACGTCGAACACACGTAACCGTTTAACGGCAGCACAACTGAAAATCACTTCAAATTGATGGTCAGGGAGCTGAACGTTGGAATAGTAGCGTACGACGATTCCCATTGGTTCTCGTTAGCCGGCTTGAAATGACGAATGCCAGTCGTGCCAACAGATGACTGGAGTCCTAGAAACCAGTGATGCGTCGGTTTGGGTTAGGTTGCCATTTTAATTCTGTATAAGTACTTATAATTATAAGGTGCCTTTTTATGCTGACGCTCGACGCTCATTGTCAGCGTCAAAATAAATTACAAGATCAAAATTGACGCTTGATATTCGTCAATTTCTATCTGACTTATTTTGACGCCGAAAATGAGCGTTGACATGAAAAGGCACCTTTTAAAGCTGATGACAGCTGATGCATTACATGAGAAAAGTTAAATTGTTAGAAAAAGAAGAAAGTATAACGTACTTATGGTATATACTTAATAGTACATACATTATTAGACTGTATAGAATCTGGTCCTAGGACTCTAATTATATAGTAATGAATTAAAATGGCGCTCTGATCACGTGATTTAGACAACCAATTAGATCATACTCCTTTAATGTCGCATCTTTAGTTTCTAGGACTCTAATGACGATAAGTTGTTTCAAATATTAATGCCCGTATTCATAGTCAGGCCTTATATTTAAGGTTTCCTTAAATTTATCTTCAGATACTCTACGAATTATTTTCATTCGTTACTGAGTATCTAAAGATAAATTTAAGAAAGCCTTAAGTACAAGGTCTAACTATGAACGCGGATATAAAGCTTTGCGCACAATAGAAGGAATAAGGAATTAGGAATAAAGAATAAACGATTTCAATCTATTAAAAATCGTGTATTTCGATGTATCCGATTTCTGATAAATTAAAATCATTTATTCCTAATTCTTTATTCTTTCTATTGTGCGCAGGGCCTAAAATAAGAGAGTCTGCTCGCATTATTTATACACTTAGCATTTTCGCTTTTTCTATTTTCAATGTCCAGATATGTCATTTTAAGGGCCTTTTTTACCAATTTTTGATAAAATTAATCAATTCGAAGAAGTGCCAACAGTAGTTTTCTCCCCTTTCTTGCTCTTTTGAAACTGAAACAATTATTGGTTGACTGCGTTCAGTAGAACGTTTATTTTGCAATTGTTGGAAATTTTCTTCACGCTGATTGGACTATACTTTCAGATCTAGAAGAATAGTCCTATCTCTGCAGACAACGAGCGTTTTCAAGTTGACAAAACAGCTAGTCGAACAAATAAACATGATTGGTGTTATTTGTAGATCCAACTAATGATATTCAATCGTTCGGCGAGCAGACAGTTTTGTCCGGCTTGAATGCGCGATCATAAAATAATTATAAAACTGTTGTATTTTCTACTGAACGCAGACTTAAGTCATCGATTAGTAATCAGATCAAAATTGGTGAAAAAAGCTCAAAGGTATATATTCACATAAACTTACATGGTCGCATAAATAAGTCTCACTTTATAAAACTTCTTTAGAAATAATGCAACAAGTTTATGTGGATATACCTTAATGATTCCCGCCCAAAAAACATGGTAAAACTTTCCGCGCGCGCGGAAGTTGCAGTGTTTCGCTTGCTCGAAAGTAATAGATATATAATTTTCACAAAAATTGAACTCAATTCAACTTTTGCTTCACGGTGGAAGTAGTATTGCATAATTTTCATAAGTTTTGTAAAGTAAGACCGACTTAAAAACATAAAATGTTTGGTCAGTGCGACAATTTCCGCCGCGCGGTAAGCGTTCCCGCGTTTTTTATGCGGGAGCCAATAGAATGATTTGTTAGTGCGACAACTTCCACCGTGGGGGAAGCGTCGTTTCCGTCAGTTATCGCGTTCAGTTTGCGGCGGCCATTACGTAATGCTTCGTTTCTTCACGTTACGTGCTCCAATATATTCCAACATGCTCCAACGGAGTGAGTACGAACTATGGCAGAAGCATATTAGAGCACGTTGGAGTATGTTGGAGCATACGCGACAAACGAATAACATCAGTGCGGTCGATGCGGGCGGTGTGGTGTAGTGCTTTTATTGTGTGTGTGTGTGTGTGTGTGTATAATTGTGCCTTTTTTGGATTATCTTCTTGCAGCAGCGAAGCACAATTATCATGGAATTGTCATTGAGTACGTATATATCATTGATATATAATTAAATGTATTGATTATACTCTTTTTGCTTCATTAAATGAGAGATACTCAGGTGACTTCCATGTGACTGTAGCGTCACTTCTCACTATATCCAATTTTAAGTTATTATTTATAATAATATCGTACGGAAACAATTAAGCGCGTGATATTGAAAGCATCAAGAAAACTTCTGAATAGTTATTGTATGTAAATATGTATATTTTGTATAGATCGAGCGTGGATGCGTGAGAAATCCGTCAAATGAACTCCGTGCAATCGCATAAGTTTTTGTGTGATGGGTTTTTCCCAAACTAATCATGCAAACGAGTTAATCAAAATAATAATTAGCTGATACTAACATTAACAATAGCAATTAAATTGTGGTAATCATGATTGTTTTCTCTAAAATGTGATTATTATATGTATATACTTGATGAAGACCGTTAATTAATTCTACGAGTATTCGTTTGAAAAATCGTTTCTAGTACCCTCTAGCGGTTGGAGTAAGAACTTACTAGTCGAACTTCCTAGTCGATAGGTGCAGATGGTAATGGAAGGAATTAAGTCAAGTTAGGTTTTCATACTCACCGTGTGAGAGATTTGTAGATTTATTATTTAGTTAAGAAAATTCTCATATTAGTGACAGTGTTTTGTCATTAACTTTGTCGTCTCCTTGTAAGTCAGGGAACAAATGGAGAAAAAACCGAAAGTTATCATCTTTGATTTAGGTATATACAGGCGAAGTTGTGAACATTATGATTTAGATGCATGACAAATTTATAATAATTATAATCTTTTTTTTATATTGCAATAAGAATTATTTAGAATGTGATTTTTGGAGAAATGGAAAGGATATTACATTTCAGATTATACCTTGTGGCCGTTTTGGGTAGACAGTTTTGTAGAACCACCATTTAAGAAAGGGTGCGTGCATTAAAAACTGATAAGATTATGTAGTATTTTAAGAATTTTTGTCCAACTTAAAAAAGGAAACTTTTAGAGCACGAAATAAAGTAATAGATGCACGTGGTCGTGACGTAGACCACTACTCTGATGTTCCTGATGTATTAAAACAGTTATCAGGAGAAGGATATGAACTGGGTATAGCGTCACGTACAGCAGAGATAAAGGGGGCTAAACAACTAATAGATGCATTTGGCTGGAAGAAATATTTCAAGTATGTTGAAATATTTCCTGGCAGCAAAGTCACACATTTTTCTAAGTAAGTCTTGTGTAATATTCACAAAGGATAGGATTATATAGTAGTTTAAAATTATAATTTACATTGCTTTCAGCATTCGAAAGAGTTCTCACATTGATTATAAAGATATGATATTTTTTGACGATGAGGCTAGAAATATCATGGAAGTTGGTAAACTTGGAGTACATGCTGTATTAGTTGAAGATGGTGTAAGTCGTTCTGTTATAGAAGATGCTCTGCAATCATTTAATAACAAATAATTGTTTAAACATTAATATAATTTATTTATCTTTATGATTGTTTTGTAATATCTACAAAATAAATTTATTAATAAGATCTGAAATTAATAAGATCTTGAATTGAATAACAAAAAATACTGGTACGAATGAAAGCAATAATTATATACATTTTTCATCATGAAGATAGAGTTTATCGTATTAATTAATCATTCTTTGATAGTATTGTACTGGACTTTTGATAACGACGTCGTTAATGTCATCTTCACGTACGAGTTTCAGAAATGTAGTGCAAAGAACTTCTGGATCTTTAGTAGATATGTTATTTATAAATTTTTCAATTTCATCTTCATTTACTGAAACTTGTAAAAGATTTCTGAGTACACTTGTATCAAAATCTTTGAAAGGACAACCACCCTCATATGTTGCTCCACTAATACCAACCTATAATAGTTTCGATGTTTGAAAAAGTTATTCTAATAATAAAGTTTATGTACATTAGAAAAGATACTTTTTGTGTGACATTTTTGTACTTACACAAATGAGATTGCAGTCAGGCGTTTTGTAAGTTCTTCGCGATCCTTCTAAACCATACATGTGTCTGATGCTATATATGAATTTTTTCTCATTGGATTGCCAATTGTGTGAACATACTGAAGTACAAGTATGTGGCTTGGAATATTCTTGCTTCCAAAATACAATTGAATCTTCTAGAGTCATTCCTATTTCTTTTAGAAAAAGACTGTAGTATAAACGCGCATAGTGACTGAGACGATGTCTTCTTCTTAATAGAGAATGCAAATGTTGCATACATAATGGGAATTTCTGTGCTTCTATTTCTATGTTATCAATAGTTACTTTTCCATGAGGAACACCTTCCTTGAAGAGATAGGATTGAATTTTCTGATTTAAAATGTGGAATCTAAGATCATGTTTTATGATATATTGCGACTGTCTCTTCATGATATTCATTTCATTGATTACATAATTACTAAATAATAATCGAAGTACTTTTTTCCAATCTGAACAATGCGTAATGACATTTCCATTATGAAGGACTAGTTCTCTTTCTTTCACCAAATCTGGTACTATTTCAAATCTCACTGAAATATGAAATAAAAAATTAGTTTATTTGAAAATTTTTTATATATAAATAACATTCTGTATTCATACTTTCATATCGAAAATTATTGCAATCGTGACAATTTGATGTCAGATGTTTAAAAACTAAGGGCTGCAAATAAAATTTGCATAACTCAATGAGAATTGTGTCAATTGTACTTTTTTTATCTTTAAATACTTGCAGTTTCCATGTAATTTGTTTTAATAATTTATGTAATCGTCTAGGTGATAGACTATCTAATCTATGTTTAAATAATAATGATTCTTTGCCAATCCAATATATACATAAATCTGATGATGTAGAAGCTAATAACCTAAAAAAATAAACAGCAATGTTTAATTAATTAGGAATACAGATTTTTATAGTTCTATCTACGTTTAATTTCTTTAGTTTAGACAGAACTTTTTTAAACTGTATATTACTTATTCTTTAAATATTTTAATTATTTTTAATTATTAAAGATTGTCTAAAAAATTCTAACATATACTTACCTTAATACAAAATGTCCAATTTTATCATAGGTAGAATTTTCTAATAAGTACTCAAATTTCCCATCAAATTCATTAGCAAATCCTTCACTGAGGAGCCTCAAATAATCTAATCTAGTCAAAATACAATCTTCCATAATATAAAGCGGTATCTCGCCATTTGGTGGTATAATATAAAACATATCTATGTCTACATCAATCATATCAGATAACTCTCAAGTTTTGTTACATATGAAAATGTACTTGTAAATAAAGACCCTGTAATCGGAGTCTAACCACAACAATGTCCGACATTTTTCTTCAAAATTGTGCGAGAGAGAAAGATGTGAGAGAGAAAGATCTATCTCACTCTTACTCTCTTACTCATTCTGCACTGTAAAATTTAGCAGCTCTATAAGTTTCATAGTTTCTGGCGGACATGGATAAACACGCAGTGAACATACGTAAGCTGCGTTCCATTTAATAGCGTTTTCTCCTGGAAACTACACTGAGTGCAGCCTCGCATCACACCAGTTGCGTGTAAGCGCTACACTGGGTGCTTTCCATTTGATGACACAAGTTGACACAAGCGTCGTTCTTTCATGTCATCCTTGTTGACTCAGAAAGTGACAAAAATAGAACGACACTTGTATTGACTTGTCACTAAAATAACCTCCGTTCCATTTTCAAATTTTAAATGTCCCACTGGCTCTACACCGTTCCTTTGAGATGGTGTAGCAAAATCCCACTTCGTGTAGAAAATTTGCATTATACCGTAGTCACGTAAATACGGTACCGAGAATGAGTTCGCTTATCACCAGCCATAGAAACACGGTACACTGTCTGAGTGTTGCAATAGTGGGCGATAGTGCAACCAAGAGAAAACGCTATAAAACTCACAATACTCGTGGAATCCTTTCCTTGTTGTTTATCAAATGTTAAATAAGGACAAACGATGCCCGCCAGCGTTGCAAGTATTATGTGGAGCCGTAGTTTCGTGTAGTCCAATTTTTTTTCTCAATTTTGCATAATATTTAAATATAAGTATTTCTTTCCGAATAAAAATGATTGGATGCGCCAGCATTTTTCTGCAACAATTCATCGTCAAAAAATGCTAGATAATAAAATACATTTCTAACAACTATGGCGAATTGAAAAAAAATGTCGGACCAATCACAAACAAGACTACGTCGTGGCTAGACTCTGATTTTACGTAGGGTCTTTATTTGTAAAAATGTTCTAAATTTAATTTTTGTAAATGTATAATATTTATAATTTTTTCTTTGAAGCAAAGACAATACTGTTAGAACAATACTTTTTTCTTTTTTTTCCTCTCTTCGTGAATTTAAGAGTTTTGTTTTTGAAAACATTTTTCATAGTTGTTTTTTCATTTTTACATATGCAACGTATGCATTACATATGCAACATTTTCGTTCAATTTTCAATTCAACTTCACTTTATTTACAATTTCCCCACAATGAATCATTCATTTTTGCGGTTCAAATGTAAAATTCTCAAAGTTACCTCTTCTTCAATTTATTTATAGTTAAATGAACAAATTCGAACATTATACATATAATTGTTATGTTTGATGATAATGAGATTCATTCATTCGTTCATACAAGCATCGAATGAATATTATTATCTAGGGATTTGTCATACAATTGCAAATCTACCTAACGCCCGGAATAGATATCCTGAAGGAAAAAGCGGGAATCAGAATGAATATGAATTATAAGAAAATAAAATATGGTAAAGAAAGAATAAAAGAAAATTATGATTTTCTTATTTGACGAAAAAAAACTTTGTTTTTTTTTTAAGCTATATGTATTGTATTTTAATGCAATTATTGATACAAATTAATATAATACGATGCAAAGAGTTTGTGGGATGATAGGAATTCCATGAAATAAATGATATGACTTTGATTTTCCAATACAAATAGATTTATCGTTGTGCTTCATGAATAATGGATAATGGAACTTACAAGTTGTATGTTGTTTCTTTAATGATATACACATGTAAGTTATATAAATGATGTGTTTCAGGTCTACGACGCACAAAAGTTTATGAATTCGGTAGAATTTACCTGCACCTTATATGTAGCAATGTAATCGAGACGAGCGAACTTTGTGGCGAAATTGAAATGATAATTCGCTTGAAAAGTTCAACCTCTCCTCGATGGTTGTCGATCGCATCAGTATTCTCTGTTATCTCTATTCAAGCAAGAATCGTCAAAGAACAGTACACGTTGCATTTTGCATTTGTTGTCAGGGATACACTTTAATTGTTATAAAGTGTCGTACATGACTAGGTAGATTCTAGATGTATAGTATATGTATATATATACACGGCTACTGAGTAACATGTATACTTTTATGATTTGTCCCTTAATTGTCATCTTTATAATACAAATAATTTCTAGATCGTTGTACATTGTTACGTTACCGATCCGCTTACGCGAAATTTACTTACATCTCTTCGCTGCCTTACGACTAAATAAAATATAAATGTATTATAAATACTTGTATTTATATATATTTATATATATTTATATATTATATATATATATATACTTTTTCCCCGTTTATATATAGTCTACTTAAATCGAGTTTGTTCAAGCTTTATTACTCATAGACAATCTGCTTGATATTTACAGAGATTAGATACAAAATTATAAACAGTTCTTAGTACAAAATAATTTTATGACTATAACGATCAAGGTTTGATAGCATAGAACAGGCATGGGCAACCCACCGTGGCCAATGGTCAGTTTCGCTGCAATTCTCTTGTTAAAGATCGAAGACTTTTTGTATTAATCCTGAGAATTTCGTCTATCGGATAATTTTTTAGGAAGGAAATGTCTAAAAATGTGTACAATACGTAGCCGAGTGATATAGCCGTGTGTGTGTTGCCCCTACCTAGATAGAAAATACAACTAGATGAGCTCTTCCTCAGTTTATCCACGATTACCCACGATTACCTGTAAATTCCTCGCAATTCCACCATAGAGGTCAACAATACGGTATATCGAAATTATATTTCGCTCGTGCACGAAAGAAAAAATTTATCAACGATTATAAATATATTAATTTCATTGCCGTAATCTTTTAATCATAATGATATACCACTTTGTACGATGCAGTTTAAATTTATCTGAAACGATTTTTAAATTAAGCATGGTATACAATAACGCGAATGCATAATATTAATGACGATATTAATGATCATTATGTAGTTTCATGGAGCTATAAGCGTTCATCTTTAATGAAGTGTAACGTTCGTTTCTATCTTGAAAATGTAATTGAAATGGTTTTTATTAGCATATTATTTAATTGTTATACGTTATAAGAAATCTAATAAATCCTTTTATGCTAATAAAATTATACTTATTTTCGAGAATTAAGATTTATGATAAAGAAGAGATCGTGTCTTAAATTATTATATTTTATAAATTATAAAATGTTAATTCTGTTAGTTGTAATCGTATTTTAAAAAAGTCGCGATTGATACTAAATATATTTTCTAAATTCCGAGGCAAGCGTGATTGTCAATAATACGCATTTAAAATGTATATTGAAGAAATCAGCAATGTATATAGTTAAATAATAAGGAAATATCATTGTAATTAAGACGATATTTGAAATCGAGCTTATCAATATATATAGGGTCTTCAAAAAATGAAATTTCGTAAGGATCTAGCGTGTTCGTACCTCACAATGCTCGAACAAAATATTTTTACTTGTCCCTGTTGCTGCAGTTCCAAACATTTACTTCATTGATGCCATTGATAGAGCTCGAATTGTTCACAAAGGATATAATTAATCATCATTGGAAAAAGGGCACGCTAGGTAGAAGTAAGTTATCTAGATTTTAATAGCGAATCTTTACATAGAGAAAGGATTACACATATTTTCTTTATGAGTATATTATCCTATTTCACTAACGTCACTAACTAATAAATTATGGAGCAGCTGCGTTTTGGATTTATATAAAGCTGTTAAATCCTAAACGTAGGATCTGTATTCTCATCATTCTTCATAATTGTTCTGCCTTTCAGATTTTTTATTAATATAGAATTGATTATAGATAATATTTTATCTGAACTACGATTTATAGTAAAAACAAAGTAATTTGGAATAATCCTTTCGCCATGAAGATTTTTGAATTGGTAGGTACAGGTAGATACGTAGAAATATACTAAATTATCACATGAGTAGACAAGTAAGTTACTCGTTAGCAGTAAAGGGCAACAATATAGCCAAAGGCAGCGTTATGCTTATATTGGCGAATCTAAACGCAACTACAATTCATTTTCTATTATCATCTAGAAATATAATGGCAGTTTGCTTCGGACTAAAAATGTACCAACGAGAGAGATGGGTAGTATTATTGTTTCAACTCAGTCACAATCGGTGCGAAAAATCGATTGGCCAAAACGTTTCGCGATAACACGAAATTATATGTCTGTTGATCATCCGATACTCTTATGTAAAATGTAAATTAGACTTAACAATCTTAGGCTTAATCGATTGGCTATTACTATTTATTTCTGGCAAGATCAAAAATTGGTATTGCCTATTTCTTACCTCGTAAATTTATACGCGAATTCGCATTAATTATAATAATTCTCTTCCATTATCGCTTTAGACGATCTCGATTTCGGTGATATAGAAGCAATTCCAGTTACGTTTAAATTCAACGCGTATATTTCAACTACGTATGGCTATGCCTCCGTACCATCTCTACTCCTTACGCGGTATTATGTTAATTTATATAAATAGTATTTTAATGATATAACGGTAACATCGTCTATCCGCTAAATATCGCATAAGTTATAATAGTCCATCTGGTATAAATACACGGAACTTAAAATAAATCGAAATATATTATCGAAATCGAGTACAACGAAAACGCGCAACGGATATAAGCCCGTTAATTTCGAAGTGTTTGAAAGCGATTACGACTTCACTTTTCTTCGCGCATTTTCTCTTTTTAAATTTTATAAGAAAGTATATTCCGATATGTTAAACTTTCGTCAACCTATTACCATTTGCTATGGATATATAACTTACCGGAAGCTAAACAATTGCCATCGTTTTCACATTAATATCAAATTATCAGCGAGTGCGTGTGGCGTTCTCGCTATCTCAAAGACAATTCGATTTTCACTCGTCATTCTTGAAAAAATGTAATGATAACGTTCCTTACTACGATACGCCTATATATACAATATTCTAATTTCATTGATCCCGCCTATCATATAAAGTTACAATTATGATGTGTCATAGTCATGATACGTAATCTATTACCATCTTCCAATGCAGAATAGGTAAAACGTTACCCTTCGTCTACCTTACGCTTACGACGTATGATATTCATCAGTTATGACAACAAATTCCATTCACATTAACTGTGATTGCAGTAGTTACATTCGAATAAACATGTATTATCGAGAAATCTTTACAGTCACTTGACTGCTTCTGAAGTTATTCAATATTCTCACATATATTACGTTTCACACAAATCTCTATTCAGATACGAACCAAAAGTATTGTTAAAAAAATGTTTAATTTTCTTATTATCAGATAATTCATTGATGCGTCATTGCATCACGATAAGAATTATTTCGCCATTTCGCGATATGTCTTATGACGATAAAGGATTTCACGATGTAAATCACATGTAGATTCGTCTCACAAATAGGCCCAGAGTGTCTGGGGACGATACCAATATAATATGTTGAAAGAGAGTAAAGGAGAGCGATAAAGAGAAAGGGAGAAATAGGCACCCACACGTTCATAAAATACAGTTATAATGCTTTACGATATTAACTCGAACAATCGTAGCGTCTAATATCGTAGCTGCTATATTGCCGTACGTCAATGTGATTTACACATTTTCTCATCGAACCCTTAATCAAAATGATATAATCCCTAGAAGGAGCCCTAATCTTTAAGTAACGATTCTTCCTATTTGCGTAATTGTCTAATTGCGCAGTATAGGTACCCATCCGTGTAGGAATGTTCACAGCTGTATTACAGTTACATATGATATTGCTCCTAAGTTCCTGATGAGAGAATTCTCCTCGTTTCATTATCTTCATTATCTCGCAAACCTCTCCAATCTCCTTCAAATACCCTCAGAGATTCTTTGCCGAGCGGTTATCTACGACAAACTCTTTATTCCGCTCTCGTTCGATTGTCGTGTTCTCAAATTCGCATCCGTTCTTGTCTTTTCTTACATTTTCGAAAAGAGTCCTAATAGGTTTATTCCAGTATAGATCTTCGCACGATACTCTGCCGTGAGATCCGTACTTGGTGTCCTAAATCGATTAGATATGCTCGAACAGTCTCGCTACTGAGAATTCTACGAAGATCAGTTGTACGCGGCACGCGATATACCTTGAACTACTATTCGTAGTTCAACAAATCCCGTATCGTAAGATTTTCTCAAAGATTCAACTCGCACTTAACTCTTCTATCTTTATTTACTATTCTAACTTTATTTCCTGTCTGCTAATACTCGTTGTCCGAAAAAAGTACACGTACGAATGGGGAGACGAAATAGAAGGACGATCGATTTCTGTCGTAAACTCCAAGTTTCAAAGCCTTGTTTCGTTGACGGACAATAAAGTTCCATACTTGTTGTACTTATCATTTCGATGTCGCGATACGTCATATGTCCTCTCATCTCTCGCCTCGTATCTCTCACCTTCTTTTTTCAATCCTTCTTCTCACTCAATCATTATCGATTGTTGCAGTACCTCGGATAAGAACGTTGTCCGTCATTGCACACTCGTCGTTCCGTTTCAGAAACAAACCTGTTCCGATTTGTATGACTATTAAGAATGTCACGCTCGTTGAAATTCGGGGCTCAATATCAGGATGTTGGAGCGTATCCAAGATTTTTCCGCTGCAGAAAGAGCGATATCTCACGAAAAGTCGGTCTCTCAGTTTCCTCTCGTTGCCAGCACTCGAGCATCAGATCGTAGATGTCCTTGGAGGAGGCGGTGGGCCGAGGCAGATAATCGAAGCCGTTTCTAGGATCTTCCTTGCAACTGTCTTCAGGATTGGTGTTGCTGCAGTCAGCGGCATGATGCAATTGCCGCAGGCTCTGCACCACTTCCTCGTCGGACAGATGTTCGTAGGGGACACGTCTGCCAAGATTCAAAATCTCCCAGAGGGTGACTGCGAAAGCCCACACGTCGCTCTTGGTCGTGTACTTTCCCTGAAAATCGGATTTAACGTACATTATTTGAGAATTTCGACGCCTGCAGCGCTTCGAGAATTATCGATAAATCTCGACACATTGTGAAGTGCCGTTCGAAATAAAATAGTCGAGGCCACAGCTTACCAAAAATATTGACTCCCATGCCATCCATCGTACCGGCAATGGCATAGTTCCATCAACCTTGTAGTAATCGCAGGCGTACAGTTCGTTGTCCGTGCCGAAATCCGAGATTTTGATATGATAAGCCTTACCGACCAAACAGTTTCTACAAGAAAAATTATAACGTATGGAGAAAGTGAAATTATTTCTTCTTCTATTAATCATGCCGAGAGAAAATTCAAAATCCGCATCATTTTACATTTATTTTCGTGTGTTGCTCGATAATCTCCGCAAATCGTTCGATTGGAATATAAACGCTTAGACTTTAGGATAGCTCGAGTATAGTCGATTTCTAGGAATTGAACAGAGAGTTTCGTCACAAGTTTGCCGACTCGAATACTTTTCCGAGTGGCTTGTCTGAAAACGAAAGAGACGAAGCCAGATTGATCTCTCGCTGGTACGTGGCCGCGTAGAGTGCACAGCGTGCCCGCCAATCTGCATACGCGTACGCATTCTGTGCATGGCAGTCAACCGGAAGCGAGAATGGTTGTCTGCATGTAACATTTACTCGCGTATGTGGTCGAGCTGCATTTCCTGCCCAAACACACACGGATGTGCAATTATACTCGATGCGTAAACTGCGATGAATAAACTTTCTTCACATTAAATTATCGCAGCAGTAATCGTAAATCGTTTCTTTTAAGAGAAAAGCTCGATATAAAAAATTTATTTGACAGTATCTGCGAAGATAGTAGAAGTTTTGTATTATATATAATATATTTAATCTTAATATGTAATAGACGTAATTACTTAATATCTCTTATCACGAATCTGATATTTCATTTCGTTTGTCCTTTGAGCGGGTTCTACTAGAGATACGTTCAAGTATTTCCCTGAGGAGAACTTACAATTACAGATGGATAAGCATTCATGTAACTTCCGTTCAAAGCTTCAGACATTGACCAGTTCGCTTTAAAGACGAACTAATCTTCGCTATCTGAGAGACGACCAAGCAAACGTTATCCGAATAGTATGGGTATGGAATAGATAGAATCAATTAATTTCGCCGCCGGAACAAAGCTCCAATTTGGCAGCAGAACCTGGTTAATTAGGGGCGCTTTATCGATCATTGCTATTGGCTACTTCGCCATCGGGCTACTGCGTCGATGGGGCTGACCCCGGTTCTCCCTATATTGTAGAGTACGACAGTAATGCAATAAGCCGCGTTCACGCCTCGTATTGAAGCTGTTGCAGTATAAATCAGGTGTGATGATCTCCGCTCCATAATATGATGGTTAGAACTTTGATCGCTCGCATTAATACCAAAAATAATAAATCCTGATCGCGGAGATCCGAAATCTGTGTAAAATGTCTCATAAAATTTTAATTGCCTAATATCCGGATATTAGATAGACCAATGCTTACTAATATATTATTTATTATTTATAATTAATTCCAATAATATGCGTTACATATTCATGATATTGTAACATAAATTTAAAATTATTTTATGTGATTATTTCAAATATTTAAGGATTTAAACATATTAGTAGATAATTCGTTAATGCATATAGAAATTTTACACGGATATATTAGGTGTTGGAATTAATTCGTAGCGTTTTACAAGTGATGGGAAGTACTTTCATTAATGTATTTTTTAATGCTCATGTGAAATAAATAACATTCTTTCATTAAAAAACGCTACGAATTAATTCCAACACCTAATATTATTTAAATATATATATATAATAGATTAGAAAATGCTATGCTCTCTATGCAAATCAAAATCATTAATTTCTATTATCTAAATTTTAATAATTCCAACAGATTACGAGAGTTATTATTCGGAACTTAAACTTTGTCAATTAAAATAATAATAAAATACAATTAAAATCATATTTAGTTAATAATAAAATACCATTAAAATCATTAGTTTCTTAACTTATTCATTATTCATCTCTTATTTTACATTTATACAAGAGAATTTTAATCTAAAATTATTGTAGAGAAATAAGGAAATTGATGATATTACAGTAGCTTTACGCGTAAAAATGTGAGGAAGAAGAATCAGGAGAAAAAAGAAAAAAATCAGATATATCGAGCATGACGAAAGGCCTCCTTCGCGTCTGTAATCGAAATCGGAACAAAGACAGGCTTTCTTGGCAGGAAGCAGAATGTCTACATTCAGCTCGCGACGACTTCTTCGATGGATAAAGAGAATCATCCCTGTCATTGTGCAAGTTGCAAGTCGAAGTTAAACTCGGAATCACTTGGCCATTTGACGCAAGCACGAGCGCTATTGTCAATAGGAATAGAAACGTTAAGTGTACTTGACTGATTGACGCGGTTGTATAATTGAAGTCGATTCCAGCGTATCAACATTGAAGTCGGACGTTCAGCCTCAAGTTAGATTGAAAGTTGAATATTGGATATGCATTGGAAAAGAAACAAATGAACCATCGAAAGGTTTCTCAGATAGGAGTACGGCGAGGAAGTAAGCGTAGAAGAAAAGCCGACTTCTTTGAATTTTTAACCGGTTATTCGAACACGTAAGCTCTCGTCAGCGGAGAATAAAATTCTTGCATACCTACAGTCTTCAGTATTCTCGAGGGTGGATAAGGAGAATCGTGGCTTCCTCTATCGCTCGAAGTTACATTCTAAATCCAATGTTGGGATCTGCGAGACTGAATGACTGTATTACGAGTTAAACGCGCAATACTTTAGTATTAAAGTTTGCCTATACTTGCCGCAAAGAAAAGCATAGAATTTTGCCGCAAGAAAGAAGATATGAACGAGTAGTATTTTCGGATCTTTTAGCAAAAACTATTTCTACCTGAGAAACAAATTTTCCCTTTACAGAGAAACGTAATAATGTTTATATTGCATTTTTTTTGGCTAAATTAGAAATTGCATAACTAAAACTATACACAATATTTTGAATGTGAGAATGAACAATAGAAAAAAAAATATTAGACATAATATCAAGTATTACCTACACTTGTTGCCAGAAAGAAAACGAAAGAAAACTCGTCCGGTACATTTGTGATTCAAAATAGGATGAAGGAAATCTCTTTTACCAGAATACGAAATACCCACATGCAGGAATACAGAATACAGGCTTTTGCTATTTCTACTCCTTTAGACGTACATTTATTCATAGTGTGCCCACACTATCACCAATCTCTGACGTCGCACATTAACAGAATAACATTATCAGCGTTATTGGCGTAGATGTACTGTAATGCGAGATTTTACCTTCGTTGGTATACAATATCTTTTTCTTTTTATATTTTTTCCGTTTGGTCAAACACTCGTACTGCGCGAATCCACTATCCTTTCCATCTTTAAAGCATTACATAGAGCTATCGATCTTCTCATTCGTTGGTATTCTTTTTCCATTCGAGCCAATTGAATTGCATTACCGTTTGATCAGCAATCGATCCTTTCCTTCTTTTTCACTTGGCTTGGCTCCGACAATGACTCTATAGCTACACCGCGCATTCGCGAATGAAATAAGAGCCTACGATGGATTGGCAGTTTGTCTCGGGCGGAGGAATCGGTAGAACATCCTCGGTACTCGACCAACCGGTTTCGATAACGTTTAAACTCTATAGCTCGGAATCCTTCCGAGCCCGGTTCGATTTAAATGAATAAAAATGTTTCGCTTCGCTCTTTCTCGTTTATCGCGATAGATAAATCGCGCGCAAAGGTCGTTCGATATAGAAAGGGCAAAAATGCATTTCCAAAGTATCGCGTGCGCGCCATTGATACCCGCAATGTCCATTTCTCTTTTGACGCCGCCAGTCACGAAGAATTTATGCCCCACGGTGGAATTCCCATACGGTCGCGTATTTCACTGAATATCGTCGGTTCGTCACGCTGACGTGTGCCATCAAAGTGGAAGTTCAGCGGTGGTGCCATTAAATTCTGATTAAATTTTGATTAAATCCCGGTACCTATACAAAAGGCATCGATCTATTTGCAACGCGATCGGATCGTATCCCGCTTTTTTTCTCACAAAAGCACAGAGAAGGATAACGTATCGCGCAAATTTTTATAAAGCTCCGTGTGTGGCATGTTAAAAATTTAACCAAAGGATTACCTATGGCTGCTGCAATCACAGACACGGACATTCCACTCCCTCGAATGCTCTCGAAAATATTTTGAAATTTGCAACACTATTAACATTTTGTCATGAAAAATGCTAATGAAAATGTGAGCAGCGTAAAGATATCTCGTTTCGAATATCAGCGAACATCGAATATAGTGATGATGATATTTCTCATAATCATATATAAGTTTAAAATTATTATCTTAGTACAATTAATATAATAATGTGAATTATTTCGGATTTTACTTATATATACATATATATAATATATATATTCTGTTCATCTAAATCAATATTTTGTTGTATATAACTTTATATATGATGGAGTACATGAGATAGGGATGACACAGAAATAGTTCTGAACGATATTTCTGCAATCGATGGGTCGAACCGTGTCAAAAGCTCTTAGGAATGCTGACAGGGCTGATATCGTCATGAAAGCTTCGCAGGAAGTGTCTCTCGCTATACATTAAGATTTACGAGCGAGGGTTTGAGAGACACTGTCCAGCCGGAAACTAGGTCCCACGTGCTACGAGAGCTCAGCGGTTTGCACGAATATGCGTCCGCGTGTGTGCGGAAGATATACATGTATGCACATATGTGCATCTAAACGTCCTATCGATTCAGTGAGATGGCCATTGCATTTCAATAACAGCCACGTAGATGGACTTTGTTTCATACACGAGATGTGTACTTTGTATTCGTAGATCGATGATTACCGATACTGGTCACTGTATACGTTATGTGGCATGAACATCATCATGAAGATTTATCTATGCAATATTAGAAACATGGAAATTAAATGGAGATCGTTTGAAAACATATGGAATTCATATGAAAAAGATACACACGTCTATATGCAAAATGTCACGATATAATATAAGTATAATAAATCATGTAATTTGTAATATAGATTTTAATTGTAATATCTATGAGATGAATCGGGGCAATATACATTTTACACTAATGTAATATTTTCATCATTAAATTTACGGGCGCCTGCGCGTTTATCTGTGATCGATGGAAAATTCAAGGAGAATAATCGGCAAGTATTTCCGGCATTAAAATTTCATTTACCAGCACAGGCTTACTTAAATTTTCAGTTCTGCGCTTTCAGTTAAAGACGCGTTTGGATCGAAACATATAAAAAATGTAAATAAATTCTTCTTTTTAGACTATAATCGGCCCTTTCCCGATTTATACTTAATCTCGATTTATACTTCATGCGAGGCGGATATCCTTTTGTAGTGATTGAAAAGAAAATCTACTGCAAACGTGACAAATATTAAGTCATTATGTTGGATTGAGGAAGGTGGCTATTGTGTGTTTAAAGTCGCGCACTTTGGGGTTGGTTGCGAAAAATCCGGAGGAATCACCTGGCGATCGGTCTACGAAGGACACATATAATTATAAGCTGATCCAGATAGTTACGACGATTGAATGCGATTGGATAAAAAGTAAAAGTAAATAAAATGTCAAAATTTTCTACACCGAGGTCACCATTCACAAACTAGCTGCTTGCTCTTCTCGTATACCTCGCGACGATTCACTAACAAATCGTTGATTTCCCATGCGGTTCTCGGCTCCGTTTGTTTTGGGGCTTATGGAAATGCACTGCGGGGGTTGGTATAATTCAATTTCATCCTGAGAGTGTAACAAGGGGAGGAAGGGAGGAGGGAATCGATATCGGTGCCCCATCCCGTTTTAACAGGCTCTCGACGTGGTAAAATCCTATCTCTACGTACGTACACGTTATCGAGTACAAGTACACACCATGAGAACATCTCTGTTAGTTATTAGACTGTGCCAATTAAAGCGGACGGCACAATCTCAAACAAAATCGTGAGGGCTACATCCGTCGAAAGATAATCTCGATTCGCTACTATTTAAAGTCGATAGCACGGATGGAGTCTTGTTAGCCGATGAAGCGGAAAGCGAGACGGGGGAAAAATACGGGGAGAGGATGAGTAAATTTACGCCGGGAGATAAATCAAGAGCGCAACGGATCCATTTATCCCTTCCGCAATAACGTAAAAAACCATGCCGCGACATTCACGCCACGCCATACCATACCATACCTCTTCCATGCGTTTGGTCGCGACCGACTTTTGAAATTACTTTTCAATAAAAATCGCGCGGCGAGATATATATCACGTTTTTCAACCGGTTCCCCCGCGACACAGGGATCATCCCCGGCTGCGTTAGGAATTATAAAACCCTCCGCATATTGTTGCCGCCACGGAAACGTTGTAATTTTCCTCGCGTCATGTCGACCGAGAAGATTCCCTTGTAATCTTACATCTTCTCGACGCGCATCGGTGCACTCGCGCGAGAAAGAGCTTCATATTCACGTCTGTATTCAAATCTCCGATTCATTCTCCAATTTCGTTTAATCTAAGACTTGCACGCGGAGTATAACGGAATCTGCAGAAATATACTACTGTCTGTTGAATATATAGACCTATGTAATAAAAAGATGTACAAGATATAGTCATTTTGACTGTTAAAATTGCATCATAGAGAATTAATAACGCGAGAATTAATTAATCGTTTGTAAGCTTGTATTACTTAAAGCGGCGTCTACTATGAGATTTTAAGGCGTAAAACTTAAGTTTCAAGTCTTAAGTCGTAAGAAATTAATCAATCACAGTCGAACGTGAGGAGAATAATCGATTATGATTGCGTCAATTTTTTACGGCTTAGGGCTTAAAAACTTAAGTTTCACGCTTTAAAATCCTATTGTAGACGTCGCTTAATGTATGTATAAATGTACGCGTATTATGCTGAGGACGAGAATCATGGAGTGTTTAGATACAGAGTGAATACCGGTTGAGGACGATAAAGCCTCGCTCGTAAGTTTATTCTCGAGAGATGAAAGCGAATCCGCGAGAAATTCGTTTCAGCAAAGTCCTATTGTACTCACCTAGTAGCCAAATCTCGATGAACGAAGTTCAGGTTCTCCAGATACCGCATGCCCGACGCGATCTGTGCCGCCATGTAGATGAGACAGTTGAAACTGAAACGACGACGAAGTGGCGTGAGTTTGCTGCGACAAAGTTAAGGTATTCGCACGAATACACCCGACCGCCATCGCCTCGGAGGGATTCCTCCGAGGTGTAGGTCGTCGGGAATCGGGGCTGCGTCAGGGCTGTGCGTCGCTCACGATTAATAAACGCGTCAAACTCTCGCGTGGGAGAAACTTATTGCGTGTTAACTTCAGCGACGGCAGTTCGCTGGAAATGAAACCGAGCTCCGGTTCGTTAGAGACGATTGCAGCACTTCGGGAGCCGTAATCTTGAATACTTTAAGCTCGGTAACAACAGCGCGTCGCTTATACGTCAGCGTAGTCATGTTTATATACATTATGTAATATACTCGTATATTTTAGCACTAACATTATATGTACTAGATGAATTATCGAACAATGTTGGATTAATGAAGAATTAGAATTTTTTTTTCGGACTATACGACTAGATAATTAATTTTCTCTTAAAAAAAAATTGCAATTTCCGCGATATGATGTCCTTTCAACTTTAATAACTTTGGAAAATAAATTTCCCTGATGCTACATTTTTAAGTAGAATACACAGAAAGAATAATTTTACTTAAATAAAAATTTAGCTAGATGCAGATCTGAAAATAATTTTGTTTCATCATCAAAATATTCATGTAGAAAATTCAAACATAATGAGCAATGCTGCAAAAAGTTGTAATATTCTAGCAATTAGCTTGAGTGTCCTATATAATTATTTTGATAGTCCAACAAAATTATTTTCAGATCTGTGTCTAGCTAAATCTTTAGATACTTTAGCGAAAATTATTCTTTCCGTGCATGCACATACAACGGACAGTTAAATTTTTTTATGATATTTGTCATCGAATTTTCAAAATTATTGAAAGCATTTTATACGAAATGATTTTAATATTCCTTCTTACTCTGCCACTGCAGCAGAATATTAGCAGAATTTTATCATGTAAAAATTTAAAAGTCGATACTGCGACTTAACGTGTTAAAGAAGCATATACTTATCTATAATGCGCAGCACTTATCAGCGAGCACACATTTCCCGGACTTTTTATTGGTGCTACAAGAAAATCCGGAATGTGTGAGAATTGGAATTTGTAATACCTATCATCGTTAAAGATGTGATCGCGGATTCAAGCCCTTTGATGCGAGGTAACGAGTGGATTAATATTTAGCTGCGTTTTCATAGAACATCTCGTATAACTGAAAATTTTCATGTTGCGAGGTATATTAGACAAGTATATGCCTACATATATATATGTATATGTTCCTTTAACTCTTGCACGGAGCATAGGATCTTTAATGAGGTTCCATATATATATATATAATACCATATATATGTATATATATGTACATATACTTTTTTACAAAATGAGATATTGCTTTTATGAAGGTGTATGTGTTCCATAACTTTTTGGCAATTTTATTCACGAAAGATATTCGAATTTGATATTTTTGAAGATACTGCGTTGCTTTTATTTGAAAACATTCAATTTCCGACGACCGTTACATGCAATGAAACTTCCTGCACGCGCCATTTTTTGGAAAAACGACAGCGAATGTTTTAATAAACACTGCTCTTTCACTGTATCAATAAAATAACAAGTCAGCAGAAAAAAATTTTAGGCGATCCATATTAAATTGCATTCTAATATTATATTATAGTGAAATAAAAAAATCATTGCGCAAATTCGAGAGTAATTTAGAAATTAACGTAGGTATTAATGCTAATTAATAGTTTTAAGAGAAATTAGTTATAATTTACGAAGAGAATTGTGCGTGCTGGGTTTTGATTAATGTCAGAATGTGTCCCTGGAAAGTTACCTGAGAGTCTTGACGCCAATTGGCATGGAATGCGCGTCCTCGGCAGTGATATGCGTCTTGAGGAACTGACAAAGATCCCCATGTTCTAGATATTCCATTACCACGCAATACGGTTCCTCGCGATAACAAGCGCCCAGAACTCGTGCGATATTGCGATCTTCTAGAGCAGCCAGAATCCTCACGTCTCTTTGAAAGTCCAACCTGTGTAGGATCAATCCAATTCTTTAATGAGTTATCACTAATACTTAATACTAATAATTAATCAAATCTGTGAGAATTTCAAAATGAAAGAAATCTAATTTCATGTTCGATTTTGTGTCAATTATTGCACAACGATTATATTATATTAGCATCATGATTATTATACTCTTACGTTCTATCCTGGATCCAATTTTAAAGATAAATCTCAAAACGTAGGATACAAATACATATATATTCGTATTTTTTAGAAATATGAGAAATACGATATGTGTAAATATTAAAACTATATATATATATATATTTAATAACAACACGATATAAAATAACAAATAAAGTAAATGTGATGTCGCTTTGAACTTTAAAGTAACAAGAGTCACTGATGTCCTAGATCCTAGATAATGACTCTCGTATCGCGTTGCGCGCTTTCTGCATTGTGGTCCCAACGTTCGTACGACGTTAACGGCTGCGGTCGCCATCCAGTTCGTTGGGTCGTGTATTTCCGGATAAGAGAAGCGCTTTCCAGCGTATGAGTACATATGTGCGACGCGCCTTTCCACGCAGCATCGTTACTCCGGTCTTACTTACGATCGGCTTGGTAATGGCACTTTCGCGTGATAGCTTAATGCGACCGTTAACTATACGATGGCGCCCTGCGTATCGATTCGCTGTAAACTAAGAATTCGCTGGTACGCGCACCTTCGAGTCCGACGTGGGCGAAACATACGGTCCTGTTCTTGGCCACTATATGCAAAATAGCCCGTTTAGCGTTACCGCCACTCCTAAGGTAGGTTAATGACTTTCGCATTAGCCGAAACTTCGTATTCGCGGTTCAATTTCTCCTCTCTCGTACCGCTGATATCGGCGGTTACGTTGGAATGTTCCCTATTGTATTGGCGGTGTTCACAGTACCACGAACGTGATGCCGAATTCACAATTTAATTTCAATTTTGATCCGTAACTTTGAAAACATCCTTTGATTTTTCTGACAACAATTTTTAGCACAATGGTATCATGGAATAAATATAAATTTGTAAAAAAAAAAAACTATAGAGAGTGCTGTACTGTTAACAAATAAATTTTGAACAATGTATAAAAGCATTTAAAATAAAAAATTATCTCGAGATTTAATTATAATACAACTTTTTAAGATCACAATTCTTGAAATAAATAAAATTGGAACTTGCGCGTAGTGAACAGACCTTAGCAGTTTTTTTTTATATAATGATAAAATTTTATCATGATTTTGATAATTCGAAGAAATGATATATGCGTCATTTACCTCGAGTGGATGCAAATCGGAGCAGTCGAGCCCACGCATTATTTTTAATAAAGTATCAGCGCGAGTCATACACTGTAATATGTGAACATGGTGGCATAAAACATTCCTTATCTATCGTCAGCATGGCCTCCTCCGAACGAGCGGCTGCACATGCAAGCATCCTCTGTTGTACTTTCCTTATTTACCATCGCATGGAAGACTTTTGCGATCCCGTTCGAATCTACGCGCGACATATACATTGCGAATTTTTACAGAAGGAACGATTTTGTTGAAGTATCTAAAAATTTAGCTAGATACAGATTTGAAATTAATTTTGTTGGGTCATCAAAATATTTATCCAGAAAACTCAAGCATAAGTAACGTTGCAAAAAGTTTTGATGTTTTAACAACCAGCTTGAGCGTTCTGTATAATTATGTTGACAATTCAACAAAATTATTTTTAAATCTAACTAAATTTTTAGTTATAGCAAACCATTTTTTCTACCGTATTGATATCAGAGAACAAAATATGATATCACTAAGAAAAAAAAATGTTTCATTCTATGAATAAAAATTTTGTTGTAACAACAAAAATTTGGTTGAAATATACCGAATAAAAATTTTTGGTTAAAATGTATATCAAATGAAACAGTAATCTTATGGAACTAAATTATAATAGTTGATATAAACAAATATTTTTGTTATTTACAAAGCAGAGAAATTATTTTATAAAAATAACTAAATATTTTAGTTTGAACAAAAAATCTATTCAAATATATTCAGAGGAGTTAGGATACAGTTATTCGTAGTAAAAATGTAATTAATATTAGAATAATGAGCGATAAATTTTTGTTATGGGAAATTCCTTTTATCTCTTAAGACATGATGCGTATGTAACAGTGTGGATTTACGGTTTTTCATACGTCGCAGTTGCTCGCGTTTCAACACGGAGGGCAAACTCGTCGATGCAGTCACGACAAGCTATAAGTCATCCGCGCGACAGAAGCTTGTTGCGTGAGTGGATGCTGAGGATCCGCCTAGAATCTTTCGAAGATCTTTTTCGCACAAGATAAAATATGACGAGTCTCAGAGACTACGTGTATATCTAGTCGTTATATATAGAATCGACAGAACTGTCGTGATTTTTACTTGCGGATTGTTCCGGCATTTAAAAGTCGATCTACTTATTAACTCAAATACTTGAATATCAATGGTATTTTTATAAAGGTTTAAAGAATGAATCGATTATGTGAAAATTGATCCTCCCAGAGATAGCGGAATCGATGAGAGAGGTTTAAAGTGATTGATATAATGGTTAACAATAAATTAATCACTTTCGTAAGATGCTTGTGCAATCACTTCGCACACAAGCACGCGATGCACCATGCACCAGGCACTGTTACGGAATTGCAATGTATAGCGAAACTCCTCGCGCAAGTAGATACACTCATGCACGCTAAATCAGCCAAATTGCTTGCTATTCTCCCTCGCATCTGAGACGTCCGACAGATTGCTCCGCGGACGGAGTCGACGAAATTTCTCTTCAAGTCAGAACCAGAGTCTGCAGAGCGCAATAGGTTCCAGGCAGTGCGGTATTCAATAGAAAGGGCCGTCGATTTTCGTCGATGTTCATTGGTGGGAAGCTTTGTCATCTTCGCTACGAGGTCTCCCGCCCTTCGTTTCGCTGCACACATCGGCTCATAGTGCGCGCCAAAGTCAGCCCGATATCCTATCTCCCGGTCATTGTATGCAAATCCATTCCATTCGTGGAATCGAACTGGCCTTTTTCTGATGTCTGACGCGATAGCCGCGAGAACGATCGTCCGGGAACGGTATATCCGGACATTTCGCCGCCGCGGGGCTTCTTTGGTGGACGTCGCGCCGCGACGCAGGTCGTCGCATGCATTCGACCAGAGAACACGAATGTGGATCGCTCGTTTTCTATCTCCAAATTCGATGTATCATATGCTGTTGCCGAGAAGGATCTCTCTCGCATAATTTAGGTTATTGCCCTCTTCTTTCACCATCGCATTTTGGCGCGTTACGCTTATTATGCGAACTCCCATTTTCATTTCACGAAAATATTTCCTCTTACATGAATTAAATGAATTTCGATAATGCGGGATAATCGAGCTGAAAACAAGCCCCTGCTTTCAACTAACGCGCACATGGAAAGAACGATTTTGCTGAATGCAGATTTGAAAATAATTTTGTTAGACTATCAAAATAATTATGCTAAAAACTACAAAGTGATGAGAAATGCTGCAAAAAATTTTGATATTCTAACAACCAGTTTGAATTTCCAACAAAATTATTTTTATAATCCGACAGAATTATTTTTCAGATCTGTATCCAGCAAAATTTTAGATTTTTCAGTAAAATCGTTCTTTCCATGCACGAAATGACCGAAATAATTTTCCAGGAATATTTCGAATGTGTTAGATATTACACAGAAAGAACGATTTTGCTGAAGTATCTGAAAATTTAACTAGATACAGATCTGAAAATAATTTTATACCATCCAAATAATTACACTATTAAAAATATTATGATATTTAATGTTGACTTTTGAATTATATGAGTTGAATTTAATTTCATGACATTACATTAAATTTAATGTATCTTTAACTGAAACGTACATTTGCGTACATGTACATGAAATTTAATATATTTTTCATAAAATGTTATAAAATTTCATGTACTTTCCAGATTTTATGTGGATTTATATGAATGCAAACGTTCATTACATTTAAGCTACTATAACTTAGTTTTCAATTAAATCATTCATTACTTTTCAGTTTATACCTGTTTGATCACAAGCTTTCGTTATACGTTACTTAAATTCTAAATTCTAAATTCTCATTACTAAAAATAATTTATTAAAAAATATTTATAAGACGGGGGGTATAATTTACCTTTGATAATAATTTATTTTATCGGGTCGACACGTTTTCGTAGAGGTCGAATATTCTAACCTGTGCGTATAAAAATTATTAATTGTTGGAATTTTGTCCTAAAACGTCATACAATAATCAATCTGTAATAATCAATTTGTCTGATAATAAGAATTGAACTTTCTTGATGCCGGCTATCGATTTTATTTTTTTTGGGAGGTAGTTTATGATATGTCGGTCGATATTAATAAATGAATGCTGTATAAAAATCGTGAATATGACTAGAAAGCAGATGTTGTAGAAATATGACTTTATGTGAATGTACAAGGTTTATCGTCGCACACGAGGAGGAAACGGACTAGAGGAAGGCAGAAAGGCATGCTTGTTCAATCGAGCGTCACTATAATGAAACAGAATGCAAATTGCGGCTTCCATATGGACGTGTATACTCACTTTTCCTTCTCACTGGCTTCCGGTAGTAAAAATTTGACGGCCACGAGTCGCTTGCCAAGGGTAGTCGTTGTCCCGTATTCCGGAATCCCTTCAGCTTCCGCCACGTATACCTTTATGCATAATTTGTTTGAATTGCGTTATGTATATGCATAGAAGCTACTCATGATCAGGGTAAATTTGATAGAAAATGAATGAAATTTTGTAATCTGTTGTAATATTGACAAATCTCGGTTGTACGTGATTTTACACAAGCTGACTTTTTGCTAACTTTGTTTATCGTTTGTTAAAATTTTTTTACATATGTAAATAATAATAACAATTTTGTAAGAACATTAATTTTTACTTGGATTTTCAATTAGGCAGCCAAGCGGATTATACTAAGAATTTTTTTGTTCAGTCAAAGATAATAATATATTCTCTAAATCTGAATCAATGGATAGTCACTAATTACTTAGTGGCATACTTGATACTGAACAATAAAATTCAACTAAAGGAAGTTCAACTAAAAAGGAATAATGAGCATAGTTTGAGCATTATATAACTAAAATATTGATATTTGACATTAATTTCAATCTTTTAATAACATATTTATGTAATTTATGCACTACAACAAAGTCAATTAGATCACATAGTAAAAATTAATTAGGTTAAATATCTCACGTTTCATTTATTAATTACCAGTGGCATACTTGGCACTGATATCAATGATTATCCACTGATTCAGATTTAGAGAGTATGTTATTATCTTTGACTGAACAAAAAAAGTTCTTAGTGCAATCCGCTTGGCTGCATAATTGAAAAAAAAGAAAAAATTTATACACTTATAAATTTATATACATATAAATTTAATGTATATACTGTTAAAAAAAATTATTTTTTAAAATGTATTTCTCTCTGTTCTTAGCATATAATTTTTGAAAAAAATACCGATTCTTTTCCGATAAAATTTAAATAAGTACAATCAAAAGAAAGTCATACGATTTACTTCGATATAGGTCCAAAAACGGTTTGCTCCGAAAAACGAAACTTTCTTCCTTTTACAATGATACAATTTAAAAGAATATATTCTTTTCATTAATTGTACTAACTAGAATTTTGATGGAAAATGAGTGGCTCGGAATTCTAGTTAAATCTAGAATTCTAGATTTAATCGAAAATCTAGTAGCCTAATCTCAGAATTTTGGATTCGTTCGTTTTCCACCAGAATTCTAATTAATTCAATCAAATACTTTTCTCCGTGTAATACACGAAAATACATTCAGAGAACTCTTGAAGCCTTAGCAACCGTAGTCTGAAAGTCTAGAACGGAAGTAAAAGATAATCAATCATGGTATGCATCGCGTAACACGACTGTACTCTTCTGTAACTTCCGTGTAAGAGATTCGACGACCTTCCGGCAATTTCGCACGAAGACGATTGATCTCGTAAGTCGACCGGGACTCGAGATCGACGTGTCCGATCTCGCGTATACCCATGGGAAGTCCCGCACGATCGCGTCTGCATGCATCCGCATCCACGGAAGCCTGACGCGGCAACTGGCAAACTGTGCGAAACGAACGACCGTTTCGACGATCCTCCTCCTCGCCCGTTGTCATTAACGACACGTTGTCGGTCCCCGTAGCGGGAAACAAAAGGGAATTATTAGCCGCTCTAACGCATCCTAAACTGATTATCCTCGACGACCCCCCGATGAGGTGCCATTGTGCCGGCGAAGAATAACACGTCCCGGGTACTTCATTAATCGACGTATTGTTGCGCATCCTGCGCATGTTGAATTACCCGTGCACGCTGCGCGGCCAACAAACGGATTGATTTCGCGATCGTCACTATGTCGGAAAAGTTGCGACACATTACCTAAATTTACGCGGGATAGTACGAACTTGCTTTTTATTCGCGTACAATCGTAGCGGTAATGCTGATAAATTAATTGTTCTAACGACGTAATGAATTTTCTTTGTTACATTGAATTCCGTGTTTCTCGAAACGAGAGGTATAGACTATGCACCCTAATTTTTAAATCGAATTAGAGAATATAAATAATACACTAAACACAAGAATAATTGCAAAGCCATTATCGTTCGATTCGTTGGTCCATCGAGTGTTCTAATTGGGTTCTAATTGAGTTATCTAATTGAAAATACAGTGAGTACAAAAATTATTTGTATAGGAGAAATTTTTATTTAAAAAAGCCTTATTTTTAGAAAATGAACATTAATTAGCAATTTTGTAGAATAAATCTATTCTTTATCGATAAACTCTGAACTAATGCACACCGGTGCAATAAGTTGAAGTGAAACAAATATAGTTTGTTTCACTTCACGTTTATGTTCACGATAAAGAACATATTTATTGAGTACGTTCTGTGTTAATATGAACAAAAAAGTTTCGCGTGTTCTCGATCTATAGAAGCTAAATTTCTCAACCATAGGAATATGCATATCCGAATAATACAATTTCTCATTTTCGTTTATTTTTAAGATAATATACATATATTTTAGTTATTACATTTTTAAGTAAAATAATTTTGAAAACCATATTATTATCTATTGTATTCTTTGTTAATAAATTGCTAATTAATATCTTTTTTTTTTTTAAATAAAGTTTTTTAAAAAGACATCTCTCTCAAATACTTTTTGCGCCTACTGTATATACTTGATATTCACGGGTGTAATAATAACGTCATTACCGTTCCGAAGGCGCCTTCGGCAAGTTTGGAGAGCATGCGAAGGCGATGCCGTGGGAAGAGCGGTACGCTGGTCTGCTCCAGACGTCTCTTCAGGGCCGAGAGTACCTCCTGTTGAGTCGGCGACTGTAACACGAAAGCGCAAATGCATTGTGCGGGCTATTCGATGATAATCAACGATCTATGATCACGCTAGTCGCGCCGGGGCGCATCGTAGGTATCGCAGGATCTACGACCGTCATTCGACAAACGGCTTACCCCCTTCGATCCTCGCGTTCACGTGGATTATCGTGCACGAAAGAGCACGCGGAACTGTAACACAACTTACAAGTATTTTATTGGTCGCGAACTAGGTATCCCATTGTTGATTGGTAAAAGCTGACTTGTAGAATGTTAGATACGACGTGATATATAGGTATATCTTGTGCTACTTTCATCGAAATATAATACTTTCTATTGTTGGATCATGAGATATTTTAACGAGATATATGATTTATAAAACATTACAATAATGTTTTCGTAAAGGAGAATGGCATAGAAATCTTGCCAAATTATTTCATGGTTCGAAGGACACGACGAGGTTCATAAATGTCCCGTCAATTTTAAATTGTTGCATTCGAAAATTGATACATTCATACAGTGGTCAGCAATACGTTGTGTACGATCATCTATATTCATTCGGAGATACGTAAGTGATCGTGGAAGTCGTCTGAAACTTGATGTTCTCATAAGTGAGAGTGACATGAAAAGAAATATTGTCGAACACGTTGGGTACTCGCCGAGTAATCCCCGTTTTACGGATAACAGTGAATCTGCCGAGAAGGATGATTGGCGTTGCTACGAAGCGTCAAGGCCAGACTCGACGCGACACGGGGTGAAATGTTTTGACTGTTTCGAGTGGCGCTGTCGGGTGTCAATCACGCGCAGACGTCTCGACGTAGACACGGGCACTTTCGGATCTGGAGCGTCCCGTCCCGAGCATTGTGCCCGGATCAATCTCGATTCACGCCGCGGAAACCGTACGCAAAGCGCGATACCAGATGTGTCTATCCACAGGACACACGCGTATCCCGACGTAGAGAAAGGACTCACTCGACAGTGAAGAAGCTGTTCGCATTCATGGCTTCGAGGGAATCGATCGGGGAACAGGGCGGCAAATGCTTATCAAGTATTCTCCCTTATACCTTCCGATATGGACGTATAGAATCCCTATACAAAGCAGAATATTATACAGTAAAAAAGATACAGGTACCTTCGTCGAATGATTAACGAGCGATCTCTTGCTTTCATAATATTTGTAATAAAGATTGTTACAATTTTTCAGAGTTCGTTATTTTTATCGAGAAATATGCGCGAGATGTATTTTGCTTAACTTTACAGTTTTTTATGAAAATATATATATGTTAATAGACAGATATAATAGACAGTTCTGTGCAACGATATTTCTAAGATATATATAATTATATTTTATATATATATATATATATATATATATATATATATATAAAATATATAAATGTATAATATAAAAATCAATTTTTTTATTCCAATGCAAAAATTATTCATCTGTAACATGTGTCTTCTCTGCATTGTTATTTTCCTACCATTATAAAACGTGTGAAGCTCACGTGGCTTCTAAAGCAAGATATCATCCGTGACATAAAATTTGTACGTATGAGCCATATACTCTTTGCCGGCATCCGATACGGGATAGTTAGCGGTGAAATCAACCCCTATCGCGCGATATTTTTGCGATGTCGGTTGGATGAGTCCTACTACTGGAGGTGGGACGGTTGGAAACGTGATTACATGACGCGCTTTCTCTCCGCAATTAACGGAGCGGACTGAAGGGAAAGCCGCTGGACCGCGTAATGATGATACATTCCATGAGGGTTGCAGCAGCGGGCGTATCCGCGAGAGAACTCTGTCGACGTGTCCTGTCGACGGTTCGTTTACAGACCGAATGACGACGGCGATCAATCGATCGATTTCGCGGACAACGTTGACTATGCCGGTCTCCGATTCTGTTTCCGGCACGTGTGGGACAAGCCGTGATAGCGATTTATTGTCTAAGCTGAGTGGCGTCACGATGGCTATTTTGCATTCGCAACTTGCTCGACGATTCGTTCTAATTATCCTTTTCCAAAGTCGTGTCACTCGCCGGGATGATATTTCGCGGAGCTCCAATCGCGAGATTACCACATTAATTATTTCCGTTGTACTACACGTAGAACATACAGTCATGTAGCCAGGGTTAGGACAGTTACTTCACAAATTACTTACAAGTTACTTTTTATTCTAGAAATTGAATAGGTGTACAATAAGTTCAGGTATTTTAAATAATCGCATTATGTTAAATTAATACACGTTTTGAACACGTTAAAAATTTAACACGAAATTTTAACAAGGATTTGCGTGGGCTTTTGTTTCTAACACAAATACAAAATGTTTTTTATAAAAATATTTATAATCTGGATATAAAATTGTACAGTTTCAATTGCCGTGTAGTTTTTATTCAAATCATAGACGTGTATGCTATTACGCGATGGGAAGAATACCGATTTCATTGCGATTTATTTACGATCTAATATTCCTGTATGTTCGAAGTGCATAAAATCCAACGAATATTTCAAAGAGAGCTTCGACTGTATAACGTTGTCGGTCTCCAGTTGATCGCCGTATCGTTGATACAGAAAAAAAGTATCTGTCAGTGCAGATTACACACGCGCTTTTAAATTGATCTTCGGCCGCGATCCCGTGATTCTTTTTTCTGTCGATGGAGAACCCAGGGGATCGTCTCGCGTGTTCGATCTTGGTCCGGAGGGGTTCCTGTGCTCTTTTCCGCCCTCGTACAGAGCTCTGGATACGAGCTACGTTATACTGTACCCACGGGAGATATATCCGCCCCAATGTTCCGTTCTCGTTCCACCATATTGATTTAAATTATTAATTGCGAATTTATCTTCGACCGGTGGAAAGTTACGTTTAATGGTACGACAATGGCGTGCACATTTTTCTCGGCTCTTTATTTATAGAGCGCACATTAAGATCGGTCGACATTATTCGTTAAATTTTAATACTATTTTCCTTTCATTCTTGATTAATTTAAATTTTCGTCGTTGCCTTGCGATACTCACGATTATACTAAGCCAACTAAACTAAAGATAGATATCTATCGTGTATTTTTATTAGATAACTTTATAATATAAATACTAAACGAAAAAGATATAACATATATAAATATAAAAGTGAAAAATATTTTTAAAAATATTTTAGATTTTAACAACGTTTTCTAAAGTTAAAGATAAATAATTTTTTTATATTAAAAATCGATTAGATTGAATCTTTTTTCTCAGATCTTTATTGAAAATTTCTAAAGTTTTAGTAGTATTGACATAATTACAATTAATAAAAGATTTTATTTTGTTCATTAAAAATTTGCCAAGTCATTTCTCTTGCATTCTGGTTACATCGAAACAAGATTTGGTAAAATTTCATACTTTTTGGATTACGTCTATGTCAGTGATAAAGTGATAAAAAACGATGTTTTTCGAAAAAAAATCGACAAAATTGGTCTTTTTTAATTAAAGGCAATAAAATAAATAGAAATTTTTTTATCGATATTCTAATTCACTATTCTAGTTGAGCATCAATTGAGAGAGTGTGTTTTTCAATTTAAGCTTCATTCAAAATAAAATAGTAATAGATAGAATAGGAATCAATGTAACAAATTCGTTTTTGTCACAAGATATTGAATATAAGGCAATATTGTCTTTATTAATAAACGCGAACCAGATCTATATTGGTAAAAATTTTTAATTCTATTATTTTTTTCTTATAAAACTAAAAACGAATATAAAATTCAATAACATTTATATTATCTCTAACTTTGTTTTAAAAAAATATATTTCATATATTAATTTAAATTAAAAAAGACTATCATTATAAGATGTTATTATTAGTTCGTTTTGTTATTTTTTTAACTATCGTGACTGGTATAAATTGTTAATTAAAGCAAAATATCTTGCTGCATAAAGTACAGTCTAAACATATTTTTTAATATTATACATTTTCATAATTCGCTACTTTATTTGAACAAGGTTTGGAACGATAAAATTCAGAATTTATTATAATTTTTTCCACCCAATAGATTTTTTGTAGCCAACCCTGCATTAAAATCTAGGTTTGTCTAGTTTAACGCATACATATAAATTAACTAACGTAAAATATAAAATCAAACTCGCGAAGGATTAAGAAATGTGAATTTGTCACCTTCTTGTCCTCCGTCTTGGTCCGCGAGTTCTTGGAGAAGAAGCTGTCCTGATCGCCGGTGGCGTTGGAGACGATCGCTCCGCGGCCGGCGCCGGCATCCTGATTGAGCAGGGGTACCGTGCCGAGTTCCGGTACCGCATAATCGTACGACGTGTCAACTGCACCGTTTGCGTACACTGCTGCGGATGATATAGCAAAGGAGGAGCGAGCGCAGAAGGGGATGGTGTATTGATTGCGGTCAGGGCGAATGCTTTGTTGCCGAGACGTATGTAGGTGCACGGCCGTTGGCACAGGAGCCGCGGCGTGTTTGAATGTGTGGAGTGTTAGAATACGCGGAGTGCGTACATAAATGTGTATGCGTGTGTAAATGTGCGTGTCTACATGAGTATGTGCGTATGCAAATAGTCGCGAATGGATGTAGATGTAGACTCCGTAGGTGTAGTTGCGTTCGAGCGCCGCATACCTGAGTGATTGATGTTGGTGCCCTTGTTGTTCAGCATCATGTCTTTCATCTCCATAACGACGGTGCTGTAGCTGTAGTACGGAGCGTACTTTAGCGCCTGATATGGTTCTTGGTAGTCGTCCAACTTCACGATGTCTAGGAGACGATTTCCGAGGGGCAAAGTCGGTAGAGAACCGCCTGCGTATCTGAAAGAGAAGCAATTGATTAATAGCCATCATTCCATTTATCATCAGATCGTGATGGCCAATAATTTCTTGTAGCTATATAAATGGGGTAAAGCGAGATAATTTAGATAGATTGACAAAAATGTTCAAAATGTATAAAAGATTGAGGTCACATAGTGTAATCAATCAACCATAAATGTATATTATTGGTGCAATAATATATGTTTTGTATTTGTATCATTGAATACATTATGCGACCTCAATCTATTATATTAATTTGAAAATTTCTATTAAATTACCCCGTTTTACCCTATATTATTCGTTCTCTGATAATAACGAAATATATTTTTTTTCGTATATTCCTTTTTGTACATGCAACTCAATATTATCATCTTACGTATAGTTAAATTATTATTTATGTATAGTTAAATTACATCATACAATAAGCATTTTTTATCAGTCTTGTATAAATAGCTTCATTTAAATCATAGTATATATTGATGCGATAAGATATTATTAATCCGCATTTAAAAAGAATCGGATTTAAAAAGAATCCCACATCTAAAATGCATTGAAATAACTCTGACTTTGCGGATCGTACAGATCTTCGGTTTTCAAGAGCAGTATATTTTCCGCTTGGAAATTTTAGTATTATATGTGCGGAACACGCGGTCCGTCAAAGGCTCAGCGCAACATTCGTATGCCTACTTGAAGTTGCACGTTACACGTTCTCTCTTTCGGTACGAAGCTCGCAACTGCAATATCGGATTGCACAAAGCGGACAGGGAACTCGGAAGAGGGGGGATCGATGCCGAAACTGGTGCGGGATGCTTCGGAGTTACGAGGCGGCCGGAGGATCTCCTTTGGAGACATTCGTGCCGCACAAACTCGATATATTGCCCGAGGATGTCCGTTATTGGACGTTATTGGACGTTCACTAACGAGCATGGTGGATGGAAAGTTTATTGGAAGGCTGCTTCCGTCATCTGAGCGTGTGTACTGTAGACACAAACTTGGAAGAAATGAGGAATACGGCGCCCCATACGGCGCTCGTGTATTATCATTAAACATGCTTCGCGATGCAAAAGCGAGTATTCGCATGACCCTATATCCGGCTGTCTAGACATGGCCGCGCAATAAATGAGAATGTAAAATGTCGGTAAAAAGTAATAAAGACCATTCAAAGTTGTTCGAGCTTATTGCCAACAGCTAATAAATTTAATTATTTTAAAGCTATTTAAAACATCATTTAAATATTTTAACTAGAATATTGTAACGCGAAAAATATTGTTTTTGCTCGAATAATGTATTTTTAAATCATACAATTTTTTATCTTTCAATAATTAACATATTTTAATCATAAAAAAATTATATTAATGTAAGATACACGCGAAAGCGCATCGAAGAAATTACATCTTGGATTCCTCTTACATTATTTAAGATCGTATTATCTTTAGCAGTTTCATTTCCTTTTTACGATTATTTTTTTATTTTTCAAGTAATCGATTATACCTTTCATCATCTTCTAAGGTGTATGCCATCAGAGCTGCGCCTTTCTCGACGGTGGCGCAGGTGGATCCTAAATGCGAAGGGGCTTTACCAGTCATGGGGCTGGCGAAGCACTTGCGTTGCCTGTGTCGCGAAACAATCAGAAATATCGCTACGGCGAGTGAAAGTATTACGGCGGTCAGCACGCCGATCACGATCGCCATGTACGTGGGGTCATCGTGTTTCGCAGTCGAAACCGGTAGTTCGCCCTCGGCGGCGCCGTTCTTCTCGACGAAGACATCACTCTGGATAGGTGATTCGGTGGTCGGGGCTTCCTCGGGCGTGAAGTTGCCGTGTGCTATGTCTAAATAAATAAGAGAAAGAGAAAGAGATCAGTTTTATTTACGATTCTTAAAATAATTAAATATACTTTCTAAATTTTTTCAAGTGGAATCTCACTTTAAAGAGTGAAAATTGAGCCAGTCTTGAAAAAGAGTGGTTTAATTTTTAATCTTAAGAATGAGATTTCACTCTTCAGAGTGACAATTCGCTTTAAAAATTTTAGAAGGTATATAGATATATAATAACATTATAATCCAAACATAATAAGAATAATAATAGAAATAATGACTTTTAATATAATACTATAAGAATAGCAGTTATTGATTTAATCAATCTATTATACATATTATCTATACAATATACAAGATGTTCCAAAATTCGCGACTCAAAATACTATGACAAGAAAGTTTTCGAGAAATTAAATAAAAAAATTATTTGTAAACTTTTATTTTAAGCTATAATAATCTTATAATATATAATGGTTTAAATATGGCTGATTATACAAATTACGTTTATTTGGGTCATCTGTAAGTATTAGAGGGAGCGTTTACCAGTATATTTAAACTCTATTATCTTAAAAAATACTGCTTGAGGTAAAAATTTATAAATAACTTTTTTACTTATAATTTTCTTGCTAGAGTATTTAGTCGCGGATTTTGGGATATCCATATATTTATATAAATTCGTAAATTCTTAAAATATATATATATATACACACAAATTATTATCATATTTATACACTGAAAAAAAAGATTGGTTGCTGCAGCTAATTAGGTGATAAAATATGGCATAGTATTTTTAATTGGCTGCAGCCAATTTTTAGTTGCATCTATCTGCAATGTCAGTATAGGATTTCGATAGGCTAACACAATAAAAAATTAACTGCTGCAACCAATTCAAAATGCTATGCCATATTTTACCATCTAATTTGCAGTAGACAATTTTTTTTTTAGTATATACTTTTCAATACAATTCTTGATTTTGAAATATAATTTTTTTAATGTGTTTTAAATGATATGCATAGATACCCAGTAAACAGTACAATAAATAGTGAAATTTGATATACCGTAATGCTTTGTAATATCATTTGTAATTATTAGGGTAGTACAATATTAATAATTGCTATTATTGTTATATTCGAAACTATTATCTCTATCATTATTATAATGTTACTATATATATATATATATATATCGTGTTTGACATTATTATGTTACTATATTTGTATCGTGTTTGTCATTATCATATTAAAACGCATTTTGCATGTCTTTGAGAGATATTATTAGAAAAGTTTGTTTTTTTCATCGCGAGTGGATAGGTATCGTTGACTTGAACTTTATGTACACAGCACGAGCATTAAGAAGCTTCCCTCACAGAAGGGTGCATCTAATATATGCGCGGAGATTAAGCTAATCGTGCATAAGGTGCGCGCAAAGATCTGCCTTTGAAGAACAAGGATTACAAAACAGATATGCGCGAGATAGATATAGGTGCGTAAGAGCGTATGTACAGAGTGTATGTAGAGCGTATAATTAACCTGTATATGTACTTTGACATACGACTTCACTAAGGATGCTGCGAGGATATACGAAGGTTCGTTACGGAGAAGGTCGTTTGGTTTACTTCTCTCGTAAACGCGAGAGATAACGTTCCCCATTTATTATCATCGCGATATCGTATGAAAGAGACCGGCGGAGCTTTCAGCGTGTAAACATATTATATTACGCTTTTGTCGATGGGCTGTTTTGTGCACAAAAATTGCGTAATTAAACCCCCGCTGTTTGTTCTTTCACAGCGTAATTATACGCGTCACTCTCATGGTGTTTAATAATGCGCTTTAACGAAAAACGATACGATACGTTTTCCCATTGTCTCGTTCTGGTAGCAGGGGGATTACGTTTCATCTTGCCATAATTATGAGGAGAGGAGAAAGGAGTGCGATAGATAAGGATTATTTTTCATGTGAAAGATACATTGATAATACATATACGCTCAGAGAAGTACGTTCTTTTCCATCTATTTCGATTTTTCATTTTGCAAGATTAACATTTGGACGTCGGACATGAAGATAATCCTCTCTAGCTCGTTTCTATCCAAATGGTATATCTGAATTATTACTTTTTATCTGAATTATTGCTATTCTGGATTATAACTTCTCGATGCTCCGACGATTTTTAAATCCCATTTTCGTCACAGTCGACGTGCTTCTATTTCGACGAATACGGTGTCACTCGTTTCTGTCGTTGCATTTCACTCGCCCGGCCGACAGAACAAGAAATAACATACACAGAACGAAACGAAAAAGAAAGAAGATTACGCACACGGAAGCACGGATTCACGGCGTAGCTTCCTAGTTTGCTGTTGGAGCCTTTTTGTGTAGCATTCGCATATGGAATTCTCCAGCAAGTTCTTGCTCGAATTTTTTACGCGGGAGCGCGCTACGAAAACTCTATTTCACCGTTTTACGTGCAGTAAAATAACTTCGTTTTGATGCAATTTCTGCAAGATTGGGTCGGATTATTCTTCTAACCCCGCTATTTTCTACAGTTTTTCCATCAATGTGTTTCTTTGCAAGTTCTGTATATTGCAAGGAACGCATTGTGCAGTTAATTAAATTGATTAATTAACTGCGTTAGCTTAATCATAAATTCTATCGATATGTTTTTATGTTTGTCATTTTGCATATTAGTAAATGAAATAAACATTCAAGCATATTGTAAATGGTAGTTTTAATAATTCTTCCGATAGAAGGTACATTATTTCAACTATCAAATAATTTAATATCCTATAAACAACATTAATTGACATCTTTTTAATTGGTAACGAGTATAAAATTTATTTAGCAAATAATTTCGATTACAAACATGCTGAATGTGAGAAGAAATTAAATTTAACAATGTTTGTTTAATCGACTAATAAGCTCTCCACTACATCGATATGCATTTTATTGACGGTTTATTTTGGCATTTTAATTAAAAATAAAAAATTTGATTGGAAGCCATTAGGTACTACTACAGTTTTCTCCTCTTTCAATTTTCTTTCTTTTTAGATACATATATTTTAGATATATTTCAGTAATTAATAAATATCAAAATAATTTTCTGTTAATGCTTATATTTTTGAATCAAAACAATAAAATTTATACCGTTGAAGTGATTTCTGTTTAAAATATTTTTGCTATAGTTGCTATAATTCAAGACTGACATCGCTGTATTAAAACAACTGACATATTTTTAATTCCGTAGAAATTTAGAATTCGTTTTTGAGATACTACGTCATGTAATTTCAAGATACTCCCGACGTTATCATTTAAATATTATTTTCATTATATTAAACATACTTTTGACAACCCGCAAAAACTTTCTGCAGAAACGTTGGAACGTCCGCTTCCACGTCGCGGCAAGATTCTAATTTAAGAAAAACGCGACGCACGCGGCATACGCATATTTATTTTCGCGAGGGAAGGAAGGAGACGTCTCTCGAGAAGGAAGCGTAACTCGCTCGTCTCCGGATTTTCCGCGAGAGTCGTCCTGGAATATCTAGCGTAAGAATATAAATTTCTTCGGATGCAATCCCGCCACGCGCTTTGTGAGTCGTCGGCGTGATTGTTTCTCCGAGACGGCCAAGGCAAGCGTAGCTTGTAGGAGCGCGAAGGGAGACCAGCTGGAGATGATAGGAGGTCCGAAAAGAGAAACCACGCCGGAGAAGCTTCGTTGGCTGGCCTCACATCCTCGGAATCTTTGCGCGTACGGTATTCCGTCGCGGAATTCCCGACGGGATTTACGCCGGACGGAAACAAAGCCGTCGTCGCGTTTGATATGGCTGGCCGGGCATCATTCATGACGATGAGACGACCCCCGACGAAAGGGGCTCGTTCTCGACACGATCCCGCATGAAATCTGATATTAAACATTCTTTGCACCGGTACGTAGTCGTGTGAGTTTGAATTGAAAAATGGAGGTTGCGCTGCAGTGGTATCGAGATATCACCGCGCGATCTCGCAAAATTAACCGCGCGTGGTTGCGATATCGGTGATGGCGAAATTTGCGTGTAAAATGTTGACGAATTGTTGGCGGTGAGAGATAAAAATGGTAAGAATAATCACCCCTGCCATTCTCGTATGCACATTTATGCGAATAAAGTTTATCCGATGAAATTTGACGTATGCTAAAATATTTCCACATGCATGCAGTAATCGAAAAGAGCCTTATAATTAATCACGAATAAAAATATTTTTTAGCGCTTATATTTTTGCGTTAAAATATCAAAGCAAAAAAATAGCGACATTTTTTTCACAAGAATAGATTAATATTAAAAATTTTCTAGAAATTAAAAATGATAATAATCATTATTATATCTTGCAATAATAATTGAAATTTATAGAATATATTGTTTTTCGTGTCAGATATAATATATTTAATTTTACACATAAACTCTAATAATAAAAATCGAATTCGTCTTCGGCTGATTTTTATTATTAGAATTTATATTGTATTTTCAATAACAAGCAGAGTCATAATATATTTTGGTATTTAATTTTGTTCAGAGCTTTGAAATATAAAATCAAAATAAATGTTTTAAATAATATAATATCGTATTTTGTTATAATATAGTTGTAATCAAGATTAAATTACTACTGGACTTTAAAAAACTTTTTTAACGCCTTTAAAAACTTCTTTTGAGGTCGATTACTAATTTCGTTTTGTTTATAGGATATGAGAAAAAGCATTTAAGATTTAATCTTACATTAACAAAAATTTTTTTATCTTAAAGAGAAAAATTATAGGTATATACTCAATTGTTAGAAAAGAAAAAGAAGTACGTTAACACTTTTGCAAGTTTATCTTGACATGTAGATCACTGTGATCAGTTTGTCGTTACATTTGATGAAATAAAAAAAAGAAGAAATTTACATCGAACTATTCAGTAAACGTGCTGTTTTATCCCGAATAAATGTGTTTTAAAACACATTGTTTCTGAAGCTCGCACGATACCGAATACCCGTTTAATTATAGCATCACGTCGTGCCGCGATTATTTCGTTATGAAAACAATAGAGAGAGAGGGGGGGGAGAGAAAGAGAGGTAGATAGATAGATAGATAGATAGATAGATAGATAGATAGATAGATAGAGACAGCTTTATTTGGAGAGAAAGAGAACGAGAGAGAGAACGGCAGATGCATTTTGGTTGCATTTACTCTGCTTGGAAATGGTATCTAGCTAGATTTACGATTGGACAGGATGTTAGCTGATCGCAACCAGGTAGATCGATAAATTACACAAATCTTTTGTATATAAATCATCGTTAGAGAATACGCAATGAAATTGATTTTCTTTCTTTACGTTTTAACAAGAAAACGAAATAATAACAACGAGGGTAAAAAATCGAAAGGAAAAGAGAGAGAGAAAGAGAGAGGGAGAAAATGCATGGAACCCTCGACTTTGTCGTTGTCGGTATTGCAAGTGTTCGCGCGTCTCTTTTGCCTCACTCTCAACTTAGTCGAGAAGGATTCGACGACGACAAGATGTGGACGTTGACGTGGTGCACGTGCAAATTCGCGTCGCGACGCGGCGCGTCGCGGATGCAGCTGACGCTTCAACGTCAAATGCAACTAATGCGCGCCTTGATCCCGCACTTGGAGAACCTCGCTACACCATGCCATGCCGCCGGCATCGCTTCGCCTTTTTTTAACTCCGCTGATTTACCGTTCGAAATGGAAGTGCAGTCGCAAAGCTTGGCTTTACTCGTAACCTCGCTCCCGATCTGGAGACCTTAATCGTGACGGTGATCTCGTCGACATGGGATAAGTCCGATTGTCCGACGAGATCACCGTCGGTGTTCCGATCACGTCAGACGTCACCGGCAATCGGTGTCGCTTTTCGTTTGCTCTTGTTTGGCTCGCTTTATATTTTATTCCTCCTGATATTGGATAACCGCGATGGTTAGAGCATTGTTTTTGGGTCACCACACTGTGGGTGCATATGCGATTTATGCGCTAAATAACGCGCGGAGTGATATGCGATTGTTAGTAGGTCAGGTATTTTCGAAACTCACTCATGCATAAGTTTAATCCTTAAACTCATATTATGCGACATTATTACAGCGTTCTATGTATATTTCCTTCGCACCCAGAGGATATGAGGATGTCAGTGAAACCGTTAATTAGAAGTAGTATTTTAACTAGAAACTAAATAAGCGTTATTAATACATTCAAGAATAATAAAATGAGATAAAAGCAGATCTGAATGAAACTACATAGATATTGCAAGTTAAAGGATTCAAAACAATTGATGTTGTTTTCCGATAAACAGTAGGATCGATAAATTGGATGGTCGTAATGATTCAATGTCTGTTTAAAAATAAGCACAAGCACAGTTAGCTCGGGCTAGTCGTTATCGGTTGCCATGATACTTTGGTCTACAAAGCCGCACAAGAACACCGAATAATTACGCGGTAATAATCCCCGTCCGATAAGGATAAATTAACTTCACCAGAAGCGCTGCGATCCTTTACGCAGAGCGAAGTAGTAGTCTATAAGGATAATATTAACGAGCCAAGTTTAAGTACATTTTTTTGCGTCGATCCTGCCTTTGTCAATTAATAATCGACTACCTGGAAAAGAGCGCTTTAAGTTAGCTAGATGAGGGAGTTCCTTCGATAACGCTCGAACCAACGAATCCGCGGGATGTAAGAACTCCTGATATATCGAGATATATAGGGAGGGATGTGATATTTAGAATATTTAAGAAACCGCCGGTATGTGAGCGATCGTTGGCGGTGAATCATTTTTACGACTAAATTATTGGGATAGAAGAAGTGGAAAAAACGATGTATGCGAGAAAAAGAGAGAAAGAAAGAGAAAAAGAGAGGGTGACTTTAGCTCCACGAGGAAATCCATGGCCAGTCTCCTCGTATTTCTTTGTCCAATTATGTCTGTCGACATTGGAGAGAAAGAGGAGAGGCGGGTGATGGGGTTGGAAATCCTTGCAGGACCTATGCGAAGAGGAAGAGGCCGCGAGAGGTGCATCCATTATCTTCTCTTTTCCGACTGCATCCGGAGATGCATCCATTATCTATCTTTCTCAGAGCGGAATCGGACGATATATATATCACTCGCTGGTAAATTGCGAGAAAATATACGAATGATGGTCGATAAACTTTTAACGAGTTCCTTTTGTGTCGGGTGCGACAGCCGCGCGAATATCTATAAGTCTCGAGGATCGCGGATTCGATTTGAAAGTCCTTATTGATTCTTACATAAAGAAGATCACTCATCAAATGTTCGAGGCACAAAATATTTACAAGTTGAAACGAATGTTTTTTTTTCTTATGAATTATAATTGCAGGGAAGGAGAATCGCAGTTTAACAATTTAGTAATATCATTTCCTTGATAATTGCAATGCAACTTGTAGAGATTCTGTATTATTTTGTTGTTTTTTGAAAATGTTATAAAAAGAATCGCTTTAATTAAATGAACGGAATAAATATTAATGGCTTTTACTACCATTACTTATATAAAATTCATAATATAACTATGATATTACAATATATATATATATTTCAACGCGAAAGAAATGGCAATACTAGGATAATTATGAAAAAGTCTCGTCATACTCGTACGAGAAACAGATATATATAGCACTACGGTATTGTACCTACATCTTGGTAATGTCGTTTCACAGTTGTGCTGCAGGCATTCGTTTGAAATATCATAATGACATGCTACCGGAATCCTTCTCTTCCGACCCACGACCTTGTGAAAATCTCCACAAGGGAACTCGAAATCCCACCCAGGAATATGATTTCCTCCCTCGCGGACATGAGTCGTAATTTACAAACATCCGTCACGGGGCGGTCATACTCGTGGGATGTGTCGTTAGCCTGTATCATTTTTCTTCGTCTTCTGCTGCCTCCCGCCGGTCCTGTCTATCCCGCAGTCAGCCCTTTTCGAGCTATGTCCTTTTCATAAATGAATGGGGCGATTCGACGCACATGCGACTTCACGCTGCGTATACAAGAGAGATTCGCATGAAATTATCCATCGAACAGGGCTGGCTCCGAGGGTGGTCCTCGGTTGTCGTTCAACTAAAGATACCGCAACCAAACTGTTGAAACGAAGATTGAACGAGGCGCGATTACGATGGATCGCCGCCCCGTCGAACGTGCAGGATTCGCGATTCGCCGCACTTTCCCGAACTTGTAAGATGCATCGATTCAACAAACTTGAAAGTTTAGTTTTGAAAAAAACAGAGATTATGTCCAAATATTGAACTTTTCAAAAAAGAAATAATTTATATATTACAGCTTTCTAAAACTACTAAAAGTCAATTATTTGTAACTACAATAGTGTCAAAATATTTCATGTCAAATTTAATGCTTAGAAAATTTTCTCAATGATCGTAAACACGTTGTTAACTTTTTGAAGATGGATGCTTTCTAACATAAAAACTTAAAAATCTTGTTTTTAAATACTGAATCACTGAATTTTCTGACTTCAAAATTCTAAAATTACAGTTTCAAAAAGTAATCTCAATATTATGAAACTTGGTTTTAGAAGATTATTAATGTCATTGAATTTAAATGTAGATAGAAAATTTTAAAAGAGTTAACTTCTAATAAAGAAAAATCTAATATCTTATAATTTGAGTTTAGAAATCAGTATCAACTTTTGCGTAACATTGATGAGCTTCAAACAAAACTTGATGTTACTTCGCAATGAAGATTCTCCAAAAAATCAAATCCCATGTGTGTGATAATCAGATTATTTTTTTTTAATTTCTCTGTCCGTTATATTGGAGTCATCATTTAAAATTTTTTATTTTTGTTCTGAGATTTAAATAAAGCATTATCAAATTACTCCATAGACCAAGTTTCATAAAAATTGTACGAGTAGTTTACAAAATGAAAAGGGGGGATGACTTCAAATAAGGTCATTCATAAAGAGTTAATATACATATAATTTAATAACATATGAATTTTCTTTTTTCGATAAAGAGAGTTTTCTCGATTTTTACATCAATTAACGAATTTTATTCAATATTCTTTTCATGACAGTAATGTCGCTCGTCTATACATCAACTGCTTTGAAAGACGCATATTTCGATGGCATATTGTGACGCACAAGGCGGGCAAACGAGTATTATAAATGTAATAGGAGCAAAGAGTTTCAGATTCCCTCGCTCGGTTTATATGATCTCGTTGGTAAATCCGCTTGACAAACAACCCTCTATATGCGAATATCTTGAACAAGAGCTAGATGTTCTCTTATAAAAGTTGCCTACTTACATCATTATCTACAAGTAATAGCTCGTAGTTATCTACGAATACATCTCCTGCCGAAAGCATACGAGTTTCTTCCGTGAAACGCTTTTCTTGAGGTTGTTATCAACGGATACTTCGAACAATGTCGGACGTTCCGCGATGACGATCATTATTAGCAATTCGACTTTCAATTATAATCATAATTTGAGAATATTTAACGAATCCATCATTAAATGTCGCGAAAGAGATGAGAATAGTAATATTAAATTTCTTTTATGTCTATAGATATACGAGATCCATCGCCATCAATCGCTGTCGATGACAATTCGCGATTGTGAAGTATAACTAAATTAATATTGATTGTCTGTCTGTTCGTTACTGCGAGCTTGTGCTATTTATTTATTCCCTACATGTGCGGCGGTCTCGAAAAGTTTCTTCTTAATTATAAAGCGATTTATGTTGTAGGCAAACAACCACGATATACAGTAGTCTAACACGCACGTCTCTAGAATCGATCGATAATTAAATTACCGTAATGACCGCGTTGGGAATTGTTGAAAGGTATTTTGCATGTTAACTTCATTGTTTTTATTGCGATTTACTATGCATTTTATGCGCCTGCGAAAGCGCCGTCTGGCATGCATTTTTGCATATATCCTTTGACGTGGAAAAAGGGTGCGGAGCAGAAGGAAGCGGGCAAAGAGTTTCGTGCATGCTTTATGATCTCGTCGCTACGTCGCTAAGTCCTCTCGACAAACGACCCTTTGTACGTAAATACCTTGAATAAGAGCGGGGATGTTCTTATCTCCCATTAGTTCGTCGCGTAATTTCTCATTACAATGCGAAGATTACGGTTTCCTCAGAATTTCTGAATTTTACTCACCTCTTCCCTTAGTTAATTTTATTTCCGCTCGAAAAATATCATTAGTACGTGATCTCTTTAGATCTTACTATTTATACGTATAAATGTAGATGATGCAAGTATTACTCTCCTAATTAACGAATGCTTTTATTTAAAGAAGATTCTCTCAATATTTATATTAATTCGGATTTCTTACGTATTGCAAATAACTTATTTTCTAAAAAAGTATAGTGTGGAGATTAGATTTATAAGATGTAAAACGATTTAGAGAAAAAAATCGCTTGTTATTCGTCTATATAGTTACGCGATACAATTAACAAAGAACTCTCACGCGAATAAAACGGAAAAAGCGAATCCGTGTCATTAACGGTCTGCCCTCAATAGAAGTTTTTCGGCGATATAAAAGCTGTTAAAGTTATCCTTGTCACGAACGATGTATCGGATTTGTCGAAAATTTCGTATCGTCATTGCCGTTCGATGACTTGTTCACTCGTGCAAAAGCTTTCCGTGCGTTTCCGTGCAAAAGCCCTTCTTTTGTCAAGAAAAATTGAAGGGTGACTTTAAAGGATGAGGGATGATCGTGATCTCTCAGCTTTATGTCGCGTTTCCGTTGCAGATTTGCTATGTATCATAATATGTGACGTTGCTCGTAGAATTACCATACACTTTTTTATAAATTAGATTCAGCGAACAGTGCTTTGACAATTTTTCTATCATAAATTTATTATATTTATATCGTTTTAAAAGAATATAATTTATGCTTTTATAACATTTCTTTGGAGTTGATAATATATTAATCATCGAATCAATTTATTCGTGTAATGAGAAACCGTATTATGTCGAATATGTGTTAGTAATAAATTCACAAAATTATTTATATATGTATGTACATATATTTACGTACATTTCTCTTAAGAATTGAATACTGAATCGCGAGAGATAAAATTCACGCTATGTCTTAAGACAAATTTCATCTACAATATTGAACAAAGTCTTTAAGACCGTAATATGAATACATTGACAAATGAAAGTTTTATGCAGTCTGAGCTAGATTTTATACTTATAATTCGATGTTGAATTTTATATTCAATCCTGCAAACTGTGCATCGAAATAAATTTTCAGTCTTGAAATGCAATTATAAACGAAACTAAAGTAGTAATAAATTGACAAGCAATTTAATAACATTATTAATGTCAATAGGTATCTTAAAAGGATATTAATAACCCGATGCTAATAACCATTTAAAAAATTCTACAAATTTCATCTGACTTCTTAAATTACATCGCGATTGCAAATATTGAATCAAATATCAAATTGATTCTTAAGTTTTTTATTGGACTGTCTCAAGATTGGTTTTAGCTTGTTCTTCAGTAGATTATAAATACGGGCTTTAGTTATGATCGTTTATCTTTTTATTGAGAAATTTTCTTGTTTTTATATTTTATGAAAAATGCCTTATGATTGGACAGAGAAACTTGAAAGAGTGAGGGATGATTTTATAGTTTTGTAACATAATTGTTCGATGACTATTTGTAAGTATTATATATTTTCTATATTGTGACTTCTCAATTGACAAATGTAAGTGATACATAAATTGATTGATTGAATGTGTAACAGTTCGCATATATTCAGGTAAAGATAGAAATATCCTGACCTGATTTTTTGTTTTAACATTCTCATAATATCACTCTCGTGATTCTATTAAGCTGTCCCAGAATTGTCGATCTTAATTTCAACTTGATATCCATAATGTGCGACATGCTGTATATCCATTGTTTTATATATAATGCGCATATATAATACGCATATACTGTTATACATATACATAATGATTTTATGATGCTATTCTAGAATACTGAATAATGCTAAACGTCAAGTAGAAGTCTAGACAACTGGAATATAATCTCTATATGGCGCAATTTACAATTGTATCTCACTGATGTGTTCCTTGCACCCCTTCCTCTCCGTTCATCTTGATTATAAATCCTTTTTATTCGGCAGTTGCATCGTACTGTAAATGCGGATGAACTCCGTAAGATGCGATTTCTATCGAATCCGTGTTAAATCAGACGGAAATGCGAGAACGGTGGGACGAGACGAAAGTCGCTCTCAAAATCGTGCACGCTCAAGATATGGAGACATATCTCGCGATTTATATCTCCGTTGATAAAGCGCCATTTCTCTGTCTTCTAACGTTTTCGCTGCGCAGCGTTTCTTTCTCAGGAAGCCGATCGCAAAGAGGAGGGAAGTCGATTTCTATCAAGTGAACACTAAATCGAATTACAGTCGATTTTTCTATACGCGTGATGTCAAAACCGGAGAGATGCCGCGTAAGGAGACACGATATAAATTATTTGCATACACCTACTTTTCTCTTCCATTCGCGTGCTCTCCATTCCCGAGCACCGTCCGTTTTGAAATCGCTGCCTGGCAGATATACGATAAGCCATTGTCAATTACCGCACGTATCGGTTTAAATCAACTTCGAGATTTATTTTTTCGATGATTGACAGGCGGCAATCGGTAGTCGAGGGAGTAAAGACGGAGAGAGGGCGCGAGAGAGAGAAAGAGAGAGAGAGAAGTGGAACGGTGCGGAAGGATGGTTATCGTGGTTGTGCCAAATTGGAATGAAATGGCAGAATCGCAAAAAGAAATACATTCTCCATCGGCCATCTCTTCCCCGCGACCTCTTCAACTACGATGAAGGCTTGTATCACGAAACGATTTCGCGTCACGAGCAGAAATTTTCGTCCCTAGTTCCGTCCGCGATCCGATGTCCCATGGCTCTTTTTTTTTCCTCCCGGCCATTGTTTTTGTCCGTTATGGCGCGCGGATCAGCGTGGAAATATATCCTCGTTCGAGGGTTTTAATGTATTCCGGAATTTCGACCGGCACGTATTGCTGGGAACTGTCACGGGACGGATGGACGAGAGATGATGGATTCAGTGAAATTAAATGACGGATCGCGGTATCTCTTTTTAACTTCGTCATTCTTCCTACCACCCTCATAAAACGAATAAATTTCTATTGCCCTAGTTGCCCCGATCACGATTATGGAGATTTGGAAACATTGAATTTAAACTGTACGTTTGTATCAAACATGCGCGCGCGTGAGTAAACTGTAGAATAAAGTTTCATAAATTTCTCAAGAGAAAACGCTACGTGTTTTCGCTGACTTTGCGTTCAAAGATAATGTACAATTTTCTAAATTGGTACGCTCCTTACGTTTCGACGATTTCATTAGACGTTATTATTTCTTCCTTAACACTGGGAAGAAGAAAAATTATTGCTCATTTAGAAAGGTTTTTCCGTCTTATATTCAAAAGGAGAAAGAATTGTTTTTTTAATGGAAGGAAAAGTTTAGTTTTTCTCTTTATCTAATATTAGTTATGTTAAATGTTTATAAAAGCGTAAATTCCATAATAAAAATTATTTTATAATTATGATGACTATTTCAAATATATTTATTGATGAAAGGCGTTTGAAAAGGCGAAAGAAATGACATATATTTTTACAAAATATAAAAGAGTAAAGTATCTTGAGATACAAATATTTGTCTCACCAGAATCGAAGGTAACTTCGCTGACCATGATCCATCGATCCGAGAAATGGAGTCTCAGCTTAACGAATTTTCCAACTCGGTGATGAAGCTTGATTGTGACATTCCGAGAAGTCTCGAAGATCTTGTCCTCCATGTACGTGTAGGTAATGGGTTCCCCCGTGTAGTATTTCCCGCCAATACTGAAGAGTATGTCAATTTGCGAAAACACCTGTAGTCCGAAAACACATGAAAATACACGGAGTGTTCTGAGCATGAATTAATCGGTTATACGAATATCCATAAAAAAGTAATGTAGGTTTTGTTGTAGTTAATCGTAGGTTTTTAATTATTTATTAATAAATAACTCTAAGCCGAGAATGATAACACAGGTACGGATTGCAGTGAATAAGCATTTCAATAAAATTTATCGTACGTATTACGTGCATGAGTGTCTCGTCGGCATGAAGGAGGAAACACAGTACATATTTCGCAACGGTAAAATTCCTATTCCGTCTTCCGAGCTACTTTTTCACCTCCTGAACAACCGCATCGCATGCCCGTAAATTTTTGACCGCGGATAGCATTTTTCAGGGCTGACTACTTTCGTGGTCGTAAATTCACGGACGACGACCTGACAGGAAAGGAATTTCGTCGTCACGGAATGCCAGGCCCTTACTTGCTGCTCCCTGGCGAAATTGGAGTCGATGGAGATCGCGCTGCAAAATCGCGCTACCGAAATCGATTCCAATATTGATCGTCGAATTTGTGTGATTAACTGCGGCTGGTCCCGTCGCAGCGAGGAAAAAATGATTTCTGCTACGGTTAAGCGGGTAGCCCGGGCTGATATGAAATAAAACGGATTACGCTAGTGGATATTAGGTAAAATGGATGCCGTGTGCACCGCGCGACGTTGATGGATAGAGTCGACTCGAAAATCTCACCGTTCGAAGAAGATTTACCGACAAAGTAGAGTGCGGATCGTTCTCGTGTGGTCGGAAGTATCACGAAAAGCCGTTATACTTTTGAGAACGTTATAAAAGTTTAATGTGTCCCTAAAGTTCGATGGAGTATATGATCTGATCATAAATCAACTATTATCCGAGGTATTATCCGTGCAGGTCGCGCTAGCTTTTTTTGTTAGTGGAAGTGTATCGAGATTGCATCCATACAATATACTTTTATTCGTTCACCGGGCTTGACTTCACAATTCGTTCATTCTTCCGTTCGTGCTATTTTTTTTTCTTTCTTTAATTTTTTTTTTTTTTTTACAAAAGTCCACGTAAAAATATCATTTTTCGCGTCAACGCGCAATCCATTGGTAGATGGAGAAAGAAGAAATGAAGTCGCGCGCCGATCCGTTTCTCTTTGCGAAGAATAGCGATTCGTGAAGTTATCCAACACGTACGAAATCGGATTCCATAGCGTAAATGCCGGTGTCGGGAAAGCGCAGTGCGATTGTCTAAACGGTATCGTGTGCGAAGTGTGCTTCGTGTCGAGTGTGCGAAGTGCCTGTTGAATATTCGTAAGTCACGGTCCATTTGAAATTCCGAATATCCGGCAACGACGACGACGGTCACGACGGCGATGACGCGATGCATAATCTAGAATTCCGTAAGTTTCGATTAATGTTGAATAATTCCTGGGGAGGTTCTTAAGTGGACTCCGTTATGCCGCGGATGCCTTTCCTCCCATCTCGACTTATGCAGTCCACTACGGATTTACCGAATCCGGAGTAATTTGTCGAGGAATTCTGTGTACACCGTATTTCGCTGGAATTGGAACGGGGGATGTATCATATCGTGTAAAGTTGATTGTCAAGGAATATAGCGACGGAGCCACATGTAACAGTTTGTAAGTGTCGGTCCTATAAAAGTTACCAAGTTACCGAGTTGCGCGATAAAACAAGTTTCCTCTGCACATGATTTAGGTGAATGTATCTAATAACAAAGT
>NC_141866.1:0-50000 GCF_024713525.1 Acromyrmex echinatior | reverse complement strand
TGATTTGTGTGCGTTTCTATCTCAGTAAAAGTCGAACGAAACGTAATCTTGCGAGGCTACCAAGCCGCTTTAAACGATGACTTCTTATATAGCGCTTTATCTCTATAAGATGTACTTTATACAATACCACTTCCCGTAAGATATATCACGCAACAATCAATCGTGTTTCCATCATAGGTAGCTTTGCTATAACGAATGAAGAAGTTTAATGACGGTGCTATTACGTCAAGTGCCTTAATAATGTTTCACAGAGACTATTCCTGTCGTACTTCGCGCTAATTCCGTACCAAACTACTGGCGGAATTGAAGCTACCTCGATTACTTACCTTCCAGAAACAGGGAAAAATACTCTCAAGCAGTTCTTTCGTTATATTTGTCACGAGTTGGGAAGTACACGCTCCGCAAAGTTTCTTTTTATCGATAGAACTTAACTTGTCGCGCGATTTTCATATTCTTTTTTGTCATTTTGTGCCATCGCAGTTCGCTATTGTCGCGACATTTTTATTGCCATCATGTTCATCACTCTCTTTCTCTCTTTCTCGGATAGAAGAGAATATTATATTTAATTTAATCGATGACATGAGTTTGTTACATAAAAGCTACATTCAATTAAAATATTGATTAAATACACGCTTAATACAATTGCAGTATTCTATCATCCCATAGTAATTCGATAGACTACATATAAATATCTTCGTCGGTAAAACATTGGAAATGGATGATAACACTTAACTATGAGTTGTATGCCAGTTTTATTGCATTTATTGCTATTATTTAATAGCAATAAATTAAGCTATTATTTCTTTGTTAGCAGATTGATTATATTTTGCAAGTTTTTGAAATGGAATTTAACGACTTTATTTTCTCCTCTCCTTTTCAAATTACCCACTGCTGATGGAAATATAGATACTTTACATATCAAGAGAAACTGATAGTGTCTCGGCATTAAGGTACGCATAGCGACACTACCGTGGTTTACGCAAGATTAATATTACACAGAAAGGACGATTTTCTTAAAATATTTAAAAATTAGCTGGATACAGATTTTTTAGAATTATCAAAATAATTATGACTCTTGCAATCCAAGAATGACTGACTGTTAGCAGTTAGGCAAAATGAATGGAAGATCATTCATCGCTGATGAGTCGAAATGTTCAAACTTCACGCACATTACGAATATTATTTTCAAGTATTATACTGTTCACATTATAAAATTAATTGCGCTCTGTTTACTGCGCTGCACTCTTATTACCTTTGTTCTATTATTACCTTTGTTTTATTCGAAATATTATCCTTGTTCTATTGTTCGAAATAATTATGTAGATTGTTCCAACTGGTTGCTAGAATGTCAAAATTTTTCGTAGCATTCTTCATCATGTTACATAATTATTTTGATAGTCTAACAAAATTATTTCAGATCTTTATCTCTAGCTAAATTTTTATATACTTCGGCAAATCATTCTTTCTTTATTTTAGAGGAGCGAAACGATTTTCTCCAAGCTTTGTCAACAATGAGTATTTCTATTACAACATATCGGAGATGTATGTACAGATAAGAACTTGAGGATCGTTGAATGCTTAATGCGACAGCTTTATAAATGTGCGGTTTGCTTAATCGATATTTGCATTAATATTGACTAATCAGAAATCTTTGACGACCGATATAAAATGTGTATTTTGCCATGAATGCAAACGCGGTCTCGAAACGACCGTATCCATTATGCACCGCAATACACAATCGTACGTATTCGTTTACACGCTGCAACATATGGAAACTCAGATAACCATTTTATTGCTTCGCGATCAGAAATGAGCTAGAGAAATAGTTTGTTATCATTGAATATTGCATTCGTGGGCGTTCTCAAAGGAGAATTGTGGAGCATGTCCACCATCGGTTTCCATTCTCGCAATCGAGTTCTCAAGTCCGTGTTGCACAGGTCTCGCCGGCGTGACCGACGTGCATTGTATAACGAACGGACGCACGTTCCACCTGCAGAAGAAGAAAGTGCATAATAAATCTTCCGACCTTTCCTCCAACCATCCGGTGCTACCGGTTTCTCAACTGAGAGTCCACGGAAAATGAGATTTCCCTGCGGCGCGGTGCATGCGGCGCGGCGCGGCGTCTCCCGCGCTTTCAAAATTCAAAAGGAGCCGCCCCCGCGACGCTTCGCTTCGGGAGAACGAAGGTGAGCACGGAAGGACCGAGGCGAAAAGTCGGACAAGGAAAATCAGTTCGTGCTTAACGGAGAGAACTCGACGGCAATCCGTAGCATCTTAGAGAACTGTTGTTGGCTCCATGGTCGTTCTCGTTATTGTCACACGCAAAGAAAGACGCTTCTTTCCGCGTCCTCTGCAAATACACCCAGGCTCGTGCTTATGCGTCGTCTGCGGGTCTCTCCTGTTATTTTCTCATGTTTATCTTAATGGCACTAGACTGGCAATATATATTCCCAGTGGTTAAGAACTTAGGTATTGCTCCAATTCTTTCTGACCTCGGTTTATAATTTACCTATTTAATGCAAAAAATACGTTTTAATATTTTTAGTTATCTTTTGATATTAATCTTTATTTATTATGTCTTTATTTATTTGCTCCAAGCAAGGCAAAGAAGAAAAAAAGCTCATACTCTCTAGTTTCGAAAGAAATTAATTTCTTATGAAATTTTAATAATCAAAAAAACATTATGCCACACTGCAATTACTTTTACCGATTGAAGTTTCAATAAAATATTTGCTATTTGTATGGAAATGAAATAATATGATATGAATAATTGAATCTGTGTGAGAAGATTTTAATAGAATGTCTAGTCTAAATTTATATACGTTTTGATTGAAAAATTCAGTCCAATTTGTTATCAAGCGTTGCAATCGTAATACAGAAAATAGCGTCTGGTGAAAAAGAGAAAAGGAATAAAAATAGTAGACACATTTGATAGCGACTATACTTTATTCAAATGAGTGCAAATATCTAGATTTAATATTACTTTGCGGTGCGCAACTTGGGAAAAAGGGAGAATAGCTGTCGATACTTTCCCCTTAGCAGAGAGAAATTTACGCATTAGTAATGAAACGTTGCGCGATTCGTCTTGGTATCTGTCCCAAAAGGAATAAAAATTCGAAAAGGAGAATATATCGTTTCCATTCCAAAGTACATCGATTTAGTTTTTAATTTGTTAAGGTATACATTTTTAGGATTGCCACAGAAAATGAATTTTAAAATTCCTTGACTTTTCCAGGTGAAAATGGAAAATTTTCCATATATATATATATATATATATATATATATATATATATATATATGATCAATATAAAATATGTAAATAATATTTAGAATCAAGGATTATAGGAAATTTAGTCTGTACTATTAAAAATAACGCAAAAGAAGCTTAGTAAGCACAATAAAATTTTGGGGGTACAATTCAGCCAATACAAAATAAATTGAAAAAAAAAATGCAGTTATAATGAAAAAGGTCAAATAAAAGTACAAATATAAATTTTAATTATTTTATTAAAGTCATTTTAAATGCAAATTTTGAACATATTTGACTATAAATGTCAAATATAATATTTAAAAAATTATAACAATTATTTGGAATAGAAACAGTTTAAAAAATAGTGAGCAAATTTCAAAATTTCAGACTTTTTAATATTTTCCCCTGACTTTCCATGACCAATTTCAATTTTTCTGATTTTTTTCTAATTTTCTCGGTTCTCAAGATCTGTGGCAACTCTGACTCTTTCAAATTCTGTATATATCTCTCTATTAAATTTCTTATTTTTATTTTTTTGAGATAAATAATATTAAAAAATTGATTTGAAACAAAAAGCAGTATATAGTTAGTATGATTGTAAAATTTGTCTTTGCTCATATTATTGGTAAATTTAATTATAAAAACATTTAATACAAAATATAAAATGTTATACAGATGTTTTTTTCACGCATTATGTTCGTATTTTTTATTGTTTGTGATTCCTATCTTTTTTTTTACTTTTTTTTAAAAATAAAACATCATTTATGATAATGTATGGTACATTTGATTGTTAATAGTGCGATTCTTCCAAATCTAAATATTTTACATAATAAGAGTATTTCTAATTTTTATATTTTAATAAGAATATCACTGTATTTGGCTTATTATCAAAACTGAGATATTCGTCTTACGTATATTCGCATAATAACGTGTCTAATTGTATCTTTCTAATAATAAACTTATGCGGTTGCTTGCTTTTGTTTAATGAACGTAATGCGGATTATGCTGGTTTTGTCTAACAAACATAATGCGGATTCCGTTCCTGCTTGCCAAGAAGATCTTACACTATCTTATACCGTAGTTCAATTTTGCTTTGATCATATTTGCGTATTTAATTATATATTCATTCATCGTAAACCGCCACAACAACTATATAATATATAGCGATGGGATATATAAACTTGATACATTATTGTTCATTTTTGATATAAAAAATTAATACACTTCTTATCTTTTGTGAAAAATTATTTACGTGTAATATTTATATATGTTAGTATTTATATATTTATATTGAATTTGTATATAACTATTTATCTCAATTTGATACACAATAACGCGAACTTGCTGTTAATAAAATATCCAAATTTGGCCACTCTGTACAAATTATGTTCATAATGTGTAATACTTAGATTTAACACAACAATGCATATTGTTTAATGAAGTTTATATTCGAGTATTGTGCGCTGCATACTAATTTATATTGTTTATGTGGTCAAACATAATGGTTTAAATATAATAAAACGGTTTTTGTTGATTGACAAGGCAATCTCAGTAACGAATAAATTTTCGAACTTTTGATCAACTTGCTGCATTTACTTAATCATTCCTCAATTCGCTAATAATACAAAATTATACGTTGATATATATCTTTTTTTAAATTTTGTACAGAGTCACTTAAATATATATCTAATCTCATTCATTAGACATTATTCTTAAGTTCTTTCGGCACATTAGTATAGTGGGTAAATTTATAATGTGAGGCGCAGCAATTGCATAAAGCAATTGCTATATGGTTAAGCCATAACGAGGTACACTTTCGGAAGTGGGGAAATTTATAATCTAAGTCCTACTATATATTAGGCAAAGTTACTTCAAGTCGTAAACGTCGGAATATATCAATAGTCAAGCGATCCGTGTGCGTGTGGTCGCGCACGCGCGCGTAAAGATGCATTTTGTATGCATATATACATATACATATGTATTAAAGCTATTCTCTCCTAGCAGCAGCGACCTCCATCGCAGTTATTGATGAAATCATTTTAGTTGCTAACTCCGTTTCGCTTTTCGACAGATCAGTTATTATTGATGCATATACGATAGATTAAAAACTGATAGAAAAATTAATTACTTTTACTTATCAATTTACTTGTCACTTTTCTTCATAGTATAAAATTTTTTCGCGTCATGCATATAAGATATACTTTATTATTTTACAACAAAATTCTCATTTTGATATACACGGAAAGAATAGTTTTGTTGAAGTATCTAAAAATTTTAGTTAGATTAAAATCTGAAAATAATTTTATCATCATAATAATTGTGGAGGCTGTTCACTAGTTGCTAAAATGTCAAAATATAGTATTGTTTATCGTACTTGATGAGATTTCTAAAATTATTTTCAAATCTGCATCCAGCTAAATTTTTAAATATTTTAGCAAAATTGTTCTTTCTATTTAATGACAATTATATTGAAAAAACATTTTTGAGAAGAATTTTAACATGCCACATATCTCAACTATTAAATAGATTATTAATAAATACCAGATTTACATTCGAATAAAAATTAATCATCAATTAAAGCTATGATATACAAAAAACATAAAACAGCAAAACGTAAGCAGTAAGCAGCAATTGAGATGTAAAGCAATAATGAAAACAGTAAATATAAATAAATATAATGAAAACTTAATACTTAAGTTTTTCCTATGCTGTAGTCTTTAACCATGTTAATCAATGAAGTTAACTTATGAAGTTTATTATTGATTAAAAACCATATTGCAATCAATTTAATCAATTCAGATTGTATGCGGGATATCCAATATATTGAATATTTATTCAGTTATTCTGTGTATTAAAATTACTAGGTATTTTGCATCTTACCATTTTTCAGCATAAACAAAAAAAAATAAAAAAGGTAATTTATAGCTAACGATATTTTAAGAGGATAAAAATACAACAGTTTTCAAGATATTTATGATGTTATTATCCTTGATAATGAATTATTTTCACAAATTCAATAATAATACAATGAAAGGAGATCATAAAGAGTACAGGGATATATATTACAATAGTTACTGTACACAGTGCATAAAATAAACCATTCAGCAAGTTGATATTAACCAGCCATTATGATTGGATGGGCATTATTGGATATCACCTCATTGAACCTGTAATTCTCTCAAATAGGCTATCAGTGCTACTTATCTCAATTTCTATCATTTTATGTCGTATGCAACACGTAAAATCAGTACAATAAATCAGTTCTGATACTGATATACAAAATTATATATATATATATACATATATAAAAGAAATAGTTGAGTTTTCAATCTATGTTACTAAGACTTATTTACTTATGGTATGTACTATCTATCAATAAATACTGAATGGTTTTTTTTATTATCATCCTATATAGCGCGATGTATATTTATACGTACTGTTTTCTATCGATCTGGCTCGTGTAAGCTTTTGTTCTCGTAATTAACTACCCTTTCATTCGATGCACTGTTTCAACCGACAAATCAGCAACATTTGTCGTTACAATGTGATACTGAAACTTGTATCACACGCGCTCATACTTCGATATCGATCGATATATGCGTGATCATAAAAAAAACCATCATTTCAAGTGCGAGTTACATCCGTTTCGGCGACATGCTGCACGCCTCAACAAACCTCCATGTCCGACACGACGAGGAAACTTTCGTATTGGTTCGAAGGAAGCAGTGTCGAATGAAAGAGGAATTGAATCTGAATTCATGCCGCGGGATACAATATATGCTGTTCGTAAAGATGGGGCTCTTCTATGCCAAGAAAAGAATTTTTGCGACGAGTTTTACGTGCCTGCCTCAAACAGAATTTGATAGCAAAAAATAAGATAAAACGGAAAAGGCTGTCTACTAGATATGAATGTACACTCCTATCAGACTTATATTAAATCAAATACATATCACGATAGTATGACGTAAGGAAGGTATTAACGGAAGATATTTATAGTGATTGACGAAGTTAACACTTTTAACAGAAAATTACAGCATACACTGTAATGATTTACCTACGTGAAATCGATTTTCCATTATGGCAATATGTCTGTGCGTTATACGATAAAGTTCGTAAGTATACATAAGATTTAGTTAGTACTTGAAGTAATTAAAATGATAGAAGATGCCTAAACACTCGCCCATATGAATTTCATATCGCGAAAAAAAGTAATTATATAAGGATGAAAATATGAAGCAATTAGTGAAAGATTAGGTGGAGCATGGAGGGATAGTGACCTTATCTGCTTCTAACAGGCACCAATTATCGATTCAGTAAGGAGAGCACTGACCAATGGTTTATCTGTGATTACAACGGTTTAACGTAGTTATCAGATTCAAGAAGACGTCGTCGCGCATAGCAAGTATGACACTGCATCCATCTTCATTTACAAATTTACATTATGGAATGATAATCTTAAAATTTAAAATTAAATCCAGATAAATTTTCGCAATTCAAAGAAAATAACTGTCATCAATACAGTATTTTTTAAATAAACCACATGCAAAGATTCACTTCTCTCTAATAAAATCTGCGTCATTAGATATAACATAAAGCAACGTATGTTTGTTCAATAATGTTGTACTGCAATTTTCACCGTCTTCTTCGTGTAAACGTAAAGTGATAGTAAACAACCTAAAGAATACAAGTCATGAACAAAACCATTTGTAAATAATGTCGAGTAATTTTTAACGCATTTAGAAAGTAAACGTACTTACTGTTTCTTCCTGTTTAAGGGTAGAGAAATCTTTTGGTGATTACGCCATTACGTGGGAAAAGTTGGCGAAGTAAATGACTAAATGGTTGTGGTAAAATTGTTTCTCAGTTATGTTCTCTTCCTCCCTTCCCTTCCCCCTCCCCCCCCTCTCTTTCTCTCACTTGCTATTGGGTCACTCTCAAAATTGCTCTTCTATATGAGTAAGGGATGAATGTTGGCGATGTGAAGGAGCCTCAGGCGCTCCGGAAGAAGGTTCTTTAACCACTTACTACTTACACTCGCGCAATAGACCGCAACCGTTAATTCCGTGACTTCTCTGGCGCGACTCTCCGAACTTTATTAAAGCCAATTAAACCGGCGACATGAACTTGGAGCGAACAGTTGCGCCGATGGTGTGTACCGTAAATGCAAACTCACAATTTGTCGACCCGGCACACCTAATCTCACAGGATATCCGTCGTAACTTCCCCGTTCATGATGCACGAAGTCGGTCGGCGCTTCCGAAAGTTCGTTAAGGATATATGGACCATTTACTTATACTACTGCTAGCTTGACAAAAGCTGGAGGAGCGAACGTTATAATTGTTTCCACTTAATCGGAAAAGATAATGATATATTTCCTCTTTTATAAGATCTATATACAATATGCAGTTAAAAAGATAATTTAATAATTATTGAAAATTATTGAAGAATTATATTTAATAATTTACATCTATTGATGAATAATATAAAATGAAATGATATAAAAATCGCTCAAAAAGATATTCTCGCTTTTATTTTATTCTCTTTTAGGATTTCTAATGGAAAAAGTATAAAAGCTATAAACTTAAAATTTAATCTATATTTATCCTTTGACGTTCTTCACATATTTTTTTCGAACATTATAAAAGATTTTTTTGTAATTATTTGTAAATCTGTATGAACATGTAAAAAATATCACCTCTCTCTCACGTTCACTATGATTTAAGATATAGAAATTATCTTAAATGAGAGAGAAAAATTAAAAAAAATTCTTTATATATATAACCAAGTTAAAAAAATTGTTTTTTGTAAAAATGACTAAGTTTTGAAAAAAATTTGATTTTTCACTTTTTCCCCTGCTTTTTCTTTAACGGAAAAATTGAAGAATTAGAATTTTTATTTGATTGTATGTCGGACGAAAGAGAAAAATGTTGTGAAAATCTTCTAAAAATTTGTTTCAATCGGATTAAAACTACAGAGTTATCGTAGCAATAGTGAGCTGGTGTTTTTTTTTTGGCATGCCCATACACAGATTTACAATAGCCAAAAAATCTTTTGTTTGAAAAAAATTTATAAAAATCATTTAAATATCAAAGAATAAATGTACCAAATTTTAAGTTTGTAACTTTTATATTTTTTCCAAACAAAATTCCTAAAATAGGATATAAAAATAATACGGAAAGCAAAAATATTCCTTCTAATAGAAAGTACGGTACATACTTTTAATGTGTGGTACACTTATGATTTTAGTAGTTTAAGTAATTGCTTCACTAATACTTTCTGAATACGAGATAAAAATTGCGAAGAGAAATGAATCCTTAAACAGCCCGAATTGATATTTCGAACAATGAATTTAAAGCTAATGGATGTAATTAAAATAAAAATTAATTCAATCATGAAATAACTGAATAGCAATAAAAAAGGTTAAATGACTATAAGTAATAAAAGCAGAAGAGAAAGGAAATAGAAAAATTCTATAAGAAAGAAAGTACGTCTGTTTAAAAAAATTCTATGGGAATTGCGATAGAAAAATCAATAAAGAATATAAGGGAAAATGGGACAATTGAACAAAAAGAGTATAAGTGATCTGAAGCTACAGAATGGAGATTTCAGAATAAAAGCGAACCATTGTATTGCGATGCAGTAGCGCAAATCATAGACGATCGTCGAAAACTCGAAACCTCGTTCGTAATAGGAGTGCAATTCGCAAGCCTGACATGTATAAGATTTCACTCGGATTATAATTTCGATCTCATGGACTAACAAATAGCGAGATGACTAATGACTGAATTGTCAGTACTTTAGCCATTGTAATACTGGATTTATCTGATCCATTTTCATATATTAATTTTGATTGTATCTCTGTAATATTCTGTACATACATGTTTCTATCTTCTCCGTAAATTCTATTATTGTCATTTGGCAATAGTTTTCAATTGAGAAACTATTCTTTTGAGAGCATTTCGTAAGAAACCGGAAGACGTAGTATTAAAGACATCGTCAAGCGATCGCTGGTCGCAAACACACGAGTGCACTCATCCGCTTGAATATCCAACCTAACCGTGCCTGGCGCAAAAATCGCCACTGGCGTTATACCGAGTCAACGGGATGAGGCGAAAGATACGCGATGAAGGAGCACATACGGACGACATGGGAAATAAAGAATGCGATAGAAGAACGCGATAAAGAACGGACAAGAGTTCGAGGAACGACGAAAAGAACGAAAGCGTAAGAACTGGGATGACGAAGAATAAGACCGAAGTACAGAGTTAGTCGGTAGTATGGCCGGGATGAAACGGCGAATAGCGCCTCGTGAGCATGGGTGGCCGGGGGGATGAGACCAAGGGGTGAGGTTTCGCATGGGGAGGGGGGAGGGGGAGGCAAAGGGGGAGAGCTGGTGGATTTTGCGAGAGTCGCGCGAAGGGGCCGGGGGTGGCGCCGCGGGCCGCGCCGTCGCCCAGCATCCCTCGCGTTTCCACCCGCCCACTCTTGTAAAGGCGCACCCTCACGCCGAGAGTATCTGGTAGTCATACGCTGGCCCGTTGCGAGCCCGCTGATGTAGCTGCCGCTGTTCTCGTTTTCAGTGATTTGCGTCCACGTTATATGCGTTACGCAGTGTACGACCGCGTGTGCCGGTTCGATCGAAGTGTGCGAAGAATCTGATGGTAGTACTTGTTCTCGCCGTCGCTCCGTTTGCTCAACGTTTATTCGTCGTAAAATAAATGCGAAAGGTGCGAAAGGCTTATCAATTTTCGTGATTGTTTTCTTAGAAACGTTTTCTTAGAAAACGATCGAGTATACATCCTCGAATATTGTCAGGATAACGGTACAGTTGAAGTGATCGTAACAATCGTCAAGACCTCAACGTTTAATATCTCGGTGTATCTCAATAGCTGTAATAGCCGCCGGGTTTGCTCACATGGTCCATGTTTTGTTTCTGTGATTACCTCGCCGTGGCTCCCTCTCGACCGTTTCCGCTCACGGCAATGAGCCATCGTGTCTAAAGCGCGCGCTTTAGCGACCTCGTGTGTGAGGCCAGCGTGTACGACGCGACACGGATAGATCCTGCTGACACGGGATGCTTGGACAACGACGGTGCTTCCAGTGAGATGCTTGCCGATAAACGTGGCCGCAGTAGCTGTAGGATCATTGACACGATCCCTGAACCCCTGATCAACAACCTGGCTGTCAATTACAGCGGGACCGCGTTAACGTCCAGCGTCTCGAACGACTTTCATTCAGATGAAATCGTGTGATTGACATTATCCTGAACGGTCGTTGCAGTAGTATCGAGGACTAGTGCTTCGTATTGCGTTCTCCATCATTTCCTCTGTCTCTGCTTTTAGCCACGAAGCAGAATATCCGCGAGCAGAAATGCAACGTCACTGACGTTAAAATCGACGCAGCCGACATTCAGACCATTATCTTCAGACGTGTAAAGTCCATTTAACGGCCTCCATGATCGTTTACGACGTGAAGCTTTTTGTGTGAAGGAAGTAGTAGAATAGAAACTGAGAGATTCAGAGAAAAAAGACTTTACTGTTTTAAACAAGAGATCCTTTACTCCTCGGAAGATCGGTGTTACGTTTTTTACAAGACTGCTCTCGAGACGCTTCAAAACTTACGGAAATTGAGCGGAGAAATGGATACGTTCTTGATTATCGGCATCTGCTTTTTCTGCTATGAGATGTGCGATTTAATCAGACGGTATACCGCCCCGCAAGCGATAGAAACGCATTGCCCGGCGGAAACGACCACCAAGAAGACGCTACCTCCGCAGAAGATATATTCGATTTCTCGCAAGATTCAGGGAGGACCCCGCGCCTGTTGCCCGCAATAGATCATCGCGCGTTTGATTCCGGTGCGGATATATAATTCCATCTAAAGTCGTCTAACATCTGTAGTGTGGGAAAGCGAGCCGCTTTGTGTGGGCTACGGCGAAGGATCTTCGCTGAACCTCAAGCGGATATAGAACTGCGCTGGACCAAGTCGGAGCAAATGGATGGCCATGCGAGATGGATTTACAGTTCCGCGCAGTGATAACAGACGCTCGTCTCGGAGATTCATGATGTTTACGGAGGTTCGAGGTAGCGACGCGATCGATAATGATTTGTCAGCTGTTACGCCACCTGGAACGCAGACCAACGGATCGATCAGTTCTTAGATGACGGGTTCGTAGACGTGGTATGACCAAGAACGGCAATTCGCGATTAGTATCGGTGAACGTGTCGCTTCATTCATAAATGTTTTGAACAAGATTGTGCGCAAGATTGTGAAAGAATCGATAGACACGATGGATAGGATCCGTCGGATGGTTTCGCCTATAGAAAACAAAACGATTTGTTGACGAGACTTGTTAGAGTTATTACCAATATTTTTTTATTCAATACTCGCGTATTTATGCGATTCGAGCGACAATGCGCGTTCACTCGATTTGTCCGCGGATGTATAAAACCGATGATGGCAAATTTCACTCGAGCGGTACTAGTCGCTGCAGTTGTATACGGTGCTGTTGACGCAAAACATGAAAAGCAAGAGATAGATTGTCGTTAGGCGCGTTTGAGAGACCCGGTAAGTGATATCGATTGAGACGTCACGGTGGATAGCTCGCTACGAAAGTGAGGGAAAAGCAAACTCGCTTGACGAACTCTTCAGTACGTGCCTGTGAATGCAAACTTTAGTGTTGGACGCCGAACGTCGTCGATGCACCAAACTGCGTCATATAAACAAGAAGTGAAGTTTCTTTTGTGTACATCAGTGTTAAACGTGGTCGTGAATAGTGATGCATTATTCCTTCGAATATAGTACGCATCGTGTTGGTACGTTCAAAGGGAGACGAAGAGGAGTAGTAACATCGTTTATACGTCGTGATTGTATATGTTCACTGCCCGTAACTCAAACTTAACGCCTGCGGTTGTATCGAAAAGTTTCTGTAGGAAGTAACTTCATGGTTGGTGCAACGTCAAAATGTTTTGACGCAAAAATCCTTTGTTGAGATCAGAAGAGAAGAGGGAAGGATTGATATAACTCAAAGTGTGTTAACAAGGAAAATTAGACTGCGCTATATTTTGCAGTTACCTGCAAAGGTCCAATTTACCTTTAACAAAAGCGCGTTAGATAAATCAAATAAATAAAATATGCTCACAGTTGCGTTACCAGTGAAATTTCTTTCCGGAACAGAAGTGGTACTCGCACTGTTTTTTTAGTTATACATTTAATAAAAAAGATTTAACAACATCAAGTAAAAGCATCGTAAATTAAATTGCTGCGATGTGTTTTCTAATGCCATATAATGTGATTCACGATGCATGCATCAAAACACTTTTCAACCGATTGTGAGTGTATTTCTGATCAACCAAAGTGGGATTTCTCGTGCCTGAAGATTTAGCACGAGGACGCGAGGCAAGATTCGTTCATCAACGACGAAGAAGGGGAGGGCCATGACAAATGTTCGATACCAACTACAAAGTTCGGTGTCTCAACGCCACGACGCTCTTATGACCCCTTTTTGGCCGATAGCCCGAGAGAGATCGAAACGAGAATTTATCGAAAATTAGAAGAGATGGACTCGCTGGAGCGTCTAATGAGTTCCCGTTCTCACCATCCGGCTCTCACGGCAGCCACGCGATCGCAGAATGCCTTTGTACAGGCTAATCTCTGTTCCGTGATAGGCCGCAAAGGGCGACACCTCAACGGAACTTTCTGTTTAACTGGGGATACGATGGAAGGCATCATACAGTGTCTGGTCTTCCTCAAAGCTTTTTCGGTAAGAAATTCGTATCCGTGTTTCTATGCTCATGTGTTCGCTCGCACTGCTCGTATTTATTGAATTATTGATTTAACCTTCTAATAAGATATATATATATATATATAGAGAGAGAGAGAGAGAGAGAAAGACAAGAAATCTTCCTTCTCCAGATACTTTACTATTTTTGTGATTTGTATATCAAAATCTTAGACCTTAGAAGAGAATAACACATTATATGATATGTCTATAAAACATATTTATGTTTTATATACATGTATATAAAATATTTATGTATATATACATGTGTGTGTGTGTATGTATGTGTGTGTGTGTGTGCGCGCGCGCGCGCGCGTGCGTGTGTGTGTGTAGGAAAAATATGTGTTACAATATGTTCATGAAATTTAGGATAATGTTAATAAAATTATATACGCGATATACTGATTATCTTTTAACTACCACGAGGTAATAAGAATGAATGACTATCCGCTTAAAATGGTTAACGTAAAAACGACGTTTCTTACGCTGACACCAACGACAATGAGTTATTTCAGCAGTTAATTCCCGTATGTTATCTCGTTAGACACGTTTAAAGAACACCATGATTCATTTGTCGCGCACCGAGAGAGATTTAGATATCTTTATCAGATGTCAGCAGTGTTAACTAGCAATTAAGACTTTTTTTTTGCTTTTACTAATCTTCTTTTTTGCTTTAAGGATGCCTTTGTTTCGCATTCGCGCTGCACTTAGAAGATTGCTTTCTTTTTGGTACAGTAAATTAAGGTGCACTTTGTAGTCCATTTCATTTTCCATATGCAACTGCAGCAGTGTGATACGCATATGCATTGCGTTTGTACAAGTATGTACGAATATACCACGAGGTATGTAAAAGCGGAAGAGTATTTTGAAAGTTCTTACGATGTGATTTGCTCTTCATTACTGAAACGAGGAGACAATAAGTAATTACATTTATTAAAATATTATGGTAATTCACATTATGAAGTACTAAAGTAATTCAATAGACCGTTTTCCATAATTCAAGCGTTCAGTGCATTACCCGCGATTCATTATTATATCGACCAAGCTGTTACCATATTTTATCCGCGAGACATACCTACAATTCCAGATCAATTTAATTATATTCCGAAAATTTCCATACTCAATGTCATAAATACACATATCTCGAGTTTCAAAGCAGTGAGTAAAGTATTATATAGAGAACTATTTTAAGTTAAATTATAAATTGTGTAATGTACTGTTATGTAATGTATATATTATGTAGCAACGCACTACACATTTATACACATAATATTCATTATACGAGAGAAAAACATGCCTCCGAAATAAACTTTTAATATAAAAATTAATATATTATTAATATATTACATATCTGTATTTCTTCTTGTACAAGAAAAAAAAACAGATAAAGAAATATATACATATATATATATGAAGCTAAATTATCAATAATAAAAATTCGATACTGATCAATTATCGTTACTATTACGTATAGTGAATTTTCTGAAACGTGGAAAAATATTAAAACATTTTAATTAACATTTTATTTTTTATAATTTAAGATGTAGAAGCCATGTATATTTTTTCTATTATGAAGTAAATGTTTAGTTGTGTAGTAAGTCGTCTATTCTTTTCAGTATCGACAAAACTTTCTTTTCTTTCACTTGTTTAAAAGAATACGCTGCCTTAATGAGAAGAAATGTAAGTAGGAATAATAAACAAACTATAATATTACGCAGGTATTAAAAATTCTTACAAAACTATAAACATATTTATTCTTTAATTAGAAGATAAATAGGATCGTGAGAAATTAATAAATAAGTCATAGCATTTGTTAAAATGTTTGAAATTAGCAGTTATTACGTAAAAATAAACTTTCTTTTTAAAAGATTAACATGCACTCTACGAGCAGCGTAAAATAAACTTGTCCATTTTATGCTGCTCGTAGAATACATGTTACTTTTTTGTGTGTTTGAATCGTTGATAGATGCTTCATAAAAAGTTTCGATCAGGTTGTCTATGTTACGCTCTACGTTGCTGATCGTTAATCGACGTTATGAATTTTTCAACGGATGTTATAAGTCAACGTTAGGATGAAGCAGTTTCCATCAAATCGATCTCGATATCGCCTTTCTGCTACGTAAGATTTTTACCTCAAAAGCAAGCCTCGGCAGCATTGAAAGACGAGCATGCACTTTCTTGAAGCAATAAAGCCTCGATGTTGTTTTCAAGTTGCGCATCGATACCTAAGGCAAAAAGCTTCAGAGTAGCGTCTCAAGAGAAATTTAAACTCGGAATTGCGAAAGGAATTGAGCTTTCCTTTGACCAAACTCTCCGATGAATTGACGCACGGCCGAGTATACAGAACATTCTGCTTAGTATCGTCTCATCAATCTCAGCGTAATTTAATTTGTGAGTGTGTTCGTCCTCGTTAAAGCATTTGATCTGTTACAGAAATTAAATAATGAAAATAAATGTCAATAACAAAATAGATGTCAAACAAATCATGAACTCAATAATGATTGGAATATATCGAATTATTCACATACACATCCAAATTGTGTGTGTGTGTGTGTGTGTGTGTGTGTGTGTGTGTGTGTGTGTGTGTGTATAAAGTATCGCGAATTTAGATAGTCAAACTTCGGAAGCGTATAGGGAATTGATAAACTAAGAGAAAAAGTCCTTTAGAGATATACTCATTTTTTATTTGTTTTGGAAAAAATCGCAAGAGGAAACAGAAGTACATGGAGAGAATTTTTCCTTAAAGTTTATCCTGAAAATGTGATAGTCGTGGAACAACATTGTATAATATTTCAAAGAATTTTAATGTAAATCTCTCTTATTCATTAATAAAACTACGAATGAAATATAAAATAAGTTTCATTAATTTTACTGAAGTACATGGTAAAAATCTTCAAAATATTGTATTGTGCCACAACTACCATATTTACGGGATAAATTTTTAAATAAAATTCTCTTCGTGTAGTTTTCATTTTTGTACTTATTTACAAAATTATTACTTATTTACTCATACTTATTCATTCACGTCGTCACTTGCTTAATGCAATTGTTCAAAATGTTGGCCTCTTGCAGCAACGTATTGTATCTTATATGGACAGCTCGTGTTACAGTCAAACATTAATCTGGTTAATATAATGACTCGCCGATTCAGCACATACTCTTCTGTCTGGAAAGCGCACAATCCTCTCGCATTGCCTCTATAAACGACGCATTATCGTCGTTAAAAATAATAATATTTTTAGTGAAAATGTTTCTGTTTATTTACATTTCTACCTTTCTCTTATAAATTCGTCGGTAATACTCATCAGAAACCATCGAGTGAATTACACTTGCTACAATATGCCGCGTACACATTCTAACGTTGAATATGCTAATATGATTTTCGTATATGCTTTCTGTGACGGTAACACAGGAGGCTGTGCGAGAATATGCGCGCCGATTTCCAAACAAGAAAATGCTGAATCGGCAAGTCATTACATTGAATTTTAATAAGCTACGACAGATCGGTTCATTTTTAATTCATCAAGATCCGTTAAGAGCAAATTTGCAAGTAGAAAATAAGTATAAAATTACGTTTTATCTGTTTTTTACAATTTTCTCCAAAACGAAGCAGAAACGAGTATACCTCTAAAGAATTTTTTTCCTTAATTTATCAATTCCCTACTCCCGAAGTTTGATAATTTAAATTGGGGACACCTCGCATATATATTTATAATATACATATACAGGTACATATATATGTACAATATATATAAATTACATCGATTTTGCACATATATATTCGAAATCCATGTAATTTTTTATTTCGTAATTTGCGATCAGCAATGTAGAAAGTCGTTTGTTCCGCGCACCGAAACGAACAGATAATTTTGTAGCGCAGTTGCGGCAGATTAAGCCTGAATACCTTCTACGCCGTACGGATCATTAATCAAACGCTTTTTGCGAGTCCATTCGACTGTTATACGCGGCTGCTGGTAGATGCGCGCGGATGCAGGCGTAAAAATTACAACGCGTCGAAGATAGGCACCCTTTTCTCGCCCATTCACTACAGCGTTGCTTACGGCAATAACGTGGTGATAATTCATTTTTTTGCATGGGACTTGTTGCCCGTCAGGGAAATCTTTAGTATGCATTTTATACATATAATCCCCGTCATCGTTATTGTTGTTGTTATCGACATCGTCGATGCAAAGGCCAAGTGGATGACATTCTTCGTTTCCGTCGCACTTCCAAGATGAAGGGTGCGACGAGAGTGAAAATAACATCTCTATGAGGGTGCCTATGAATTTTTATTCGACTCGCCCGCGGCTAAGGGCTCACGAGAGAACGGAGAATTGCTGTGAACCCTTAAAAACAAGAACTTACCCGGCCGTGAAGATAAAAGTTATCGGAGGCATTGCACCGTAACGAGGAAGTCTTCATTCAAAAGGGCTCGATCAAAGGGATGTCGAAAGGAAAGGATCTTTTTTTATTTATAATCGTACAAGGAATCTTCTTGGTGATGCGAGGATCTTTGTTATAAGATTGTCTTCGGATATAATTTAAAATGACATAATTTTTGAGCACAATATATATATATATATATATATATATATATATATACATTAATTATATAATTAAGATTAAAACATGGAAATATATATGATTATCATTATTAATTTTATTTCATTCCTTTTGCAAATTTTATATTTGATTATAACTAAATCTGTAGTAATTTTATTGAAGGTCAATAATGCAAAATGAATTTAATTACCTATATTTTATTTTATTCGTTGTAAATATATTATAATAAATATTTTACTGTAAATATTAACATTAGTTTACATTTAGTTTATGTTTAAATTTAATTTACATTTAATTTTATATTATATCGATATTAGTATTATAGAATCATACATTTGTCTAAATTATTATTTATAATGAACACAGTAATTATTATTTTATTTAGAGATACGATTTGGATACAAGTATAATATATGCTTTATTCCTTTTATAGTCATTCGAATTATTTATTATGATATTTTTCACGATGCTAAGCGTTACGATACGTAAGTGTCTTTATGATTGGTAGTAGGAATATATTCTGCAAACTGAAATATTTCGTTTATGTTTTGCAAACATTTTCACATATGTGAAATCGCTGTTTGCGGTACAATTCTGAATCCTCACATTGCGACGTATCGACGATAAGTCTTGGGAAGAAGTTTACGAGACATAAGTTCTCGCCCTTCGGGAGGAATGTATATACATTGATCCAGAAGCTATACAATATTTAAGGGTCAAATACATGGACTCCAGATATTTCAATCTGCTCTTGGGTTATGAGATTTCACTTTTCCGAATTTCTATTAAGTTATGATAGCGCTCTCTTTATGATTATCGTGATATATTTTATTTTCCATGAAATAGTAAAGATCACGAAAATTGTAATATATTAAATTATAATTTTCAAAATTTATCCATTTCATAGGAAATGAAATATAACGATAATATTGATATATATAATATACGATAATATATAATATCAATTACTTTTGCAATTATAAAGACATTTTTCTTTTATTATCTCAAAGATGTTAATTTTTAGTTGTGATGCTTTTCTATCAACGCGACAGTATTATGTAATTTCTGCTACTTTATAAATGAAATATAACATTATAACACATCTTTAGAGAAAACTTCGAAGATATATGAATGATTTTGTCATGTACTCTATTCATGTTCAGAAATAAATGAACAATTGCTTCATTTGTATCAATTAAGAAATTTCTATGTCTGTAATGTAATCCTAACATTACAGATTTATATTGCGCCATCCTACCTAAACTCCGAAAATATTTTCAGTGATGGGAAAATCCATTGGAAAATCGTCAAAGGGCGCCAGAGCGTTAAAACTTAAATCCAAAGCCTGTGTTTGCTCACGAAATAATCCATTGGTCTATTACCGAGCGTGAATGATATCCTCGTCGACGTGGAACCTCGTTTTTCCAGGAAATCGAATAACACTTTGAAAACTCTCGTTCTATCCATTCCGGATGTTCGATGGATATATCACGCGCTGTTTGGCGTTTATTTAGGAATTCAAACAATCCGCACATATCTACATACACATAAAATGTTATTCCGCTGAATGAGAAAAATTCATGTATCGCCAGGTACTGTGTGCGTATTTATACAACAAAAATTTAATAATTTGTAACAACAGCGGGATTAATTGTGCGAAGAATATCGGATGAAGTGCAGCGGAGAATGCATCGCTTAATTGTGATACGGAAACATATTTGTGTGGAGAAATTATCAATGTGAGTGTGGAATCGAGAAAAAATATTTAACGAAATAATCGTAATGTTACTTATTGCCACTTCAAAGAGCAATATGTAACGTTGAAAAAGTTGCTGGGTTATAATAGATCTATCTATATGAATTCTGACGTTTCACGAATCCAATCTAACAAAAGCGCATAGATATTGATTGATAGTAACACGTACGCTACAGAGACATGATTATTAATTGTTCGATTCGATGATGATATAATAGTATTCACGAGCTTAATATTTCTACGTTATTAATTGTTTTTGCGAGATAGATATTTTTATATATAACTGAAATTCTCAGTTCATTTTTACCATATTGTATTCTCCTAGATATAAATTTATAGTTATGGGAAGTAAAAGAAAATTTTTGGCATTTCAAATATAAACCTTAAGAATTTATCTTATACGAAAAAAGAACGATTTTACTGAAGTATTAAAAAATTTATAGCTAAGTACAGAAAGTAATTGTAGTTGCAATGTTAAAATAATTATGTAAGACGCTATATAATAAGTAATGCTGCAAAAATTTTTAGCATTTTAGCAGCTTGGATGTCTTATATAATTATTTTAATGATTAAATAAAATTATTTTCAAACCTATCTAGCTAAATTTTTAGATATATCAATAAAACCGTTCTTTTCATGTAAAAATTCACAATTTCATGTAAAAATTTACACTCTAATGGAAGTCACGTAGAGAGAATGCAGTATTTGCAATATTAAAATATTGTCACGACAAAATTTTATTTCACTAGCAATATTTGTAATTTTTACATGAGGTGCGATCCGTTTTATCGTCAACGATCCAAACGAGCATACCGGACACGAGGGTAAGTTTTATCGTCGCCTCGATGTCGGGCGTCGCACTTTATGCCAACTTTCAAGCAGACATGGACTCGGAATTTATAGCTACTCTGTAAAGACGGTTCTCACGACGATATTCCGCGTATTTCCAGAGGGAAAAATGTGGGGCAGTAAAGTACGTACTTTTCTCTCAAAAATAGTCATATTCGATTCATATTTTTGTTTCACAACTCTTACTTTAATAAAATAATCAGAGTAAAATGGATGAGTTCATTTTATGATATAAGACGCTATTGTAAGTTTTCTACGATATTTTTCAAAACTTGAAGAGGATACTGCAATACCTATGAGCGGATTACAACCCCAAGACTTTTCCATCATTTTCAAGTTCCCGAAGTTGCAATACAATACCATCATATCCGTTCATATTTCATCCTGTCCTTGTCTTAATATGAGCTCAGTAAGATAGATTTTATCTCGAGAAAGGAATTAATAGCGTAGACGTATCGCCGCGATACTTTTATATTTTATTACGAATCGAACAATTAATTATTTATGTCTGTTAGCGTATATTGTTGCTGTCAGTCACAATATCTTCACGTTTTTGCTAGATCGTATTTGTGAAATATCGAATTTTGGGAAAACGGCGGAAACGTGGGTATCACAGATTGTGACACATCGTCGACATTTTGTAGTAGATCGTGTTGCTGTTTTTGCCGTGCAAACCCAAACGGTCCAGGTTTCATTTGGCAGTTGTGTAAACACCAATTCGCTGCCAATAAACCTTGCCCTTTCTATATATGAGTACGCGAACACTTAAGTCAAAATCGTTTCAAATTCTACAAGGTGTCATCAATATCCGCCATCTGTTACCGCACAGCGCTCACTTGTCATCTCGTGATAAATCATCGCCTTTAAGATCCTATTAAAACCTCAATTAATATTCGACCCTACGTAATGCCATTTTAATACGATTAAACTACTTCGTGATATCTTCGTCATATTTTTCAACTAAAAATAATTCGAATAAAAAAATCGCTTTTATTTTAATAAAAAAAAAACCTGTACAAAATCCGAATCTTTCTAAAAAGATAAAAATATAAATCGACCGATTTACAATCTAAAATTTTCTTCACTAATTAATATCACATTTATCATACAATATAAAATATGCAAATATAAAAATGAATTTATTATTATTGATTAAGCTCTATAATTAATTCTTGCGAAGCTTATATAATAAAAACATCGTTTTTGCAACGAAATGTATTGAATTATTATAAACATCGGTGAATCAAAAGAAGTGGTGAATATATCTCTTTTTATCTTTGCCTTGGGAATTGACGTTTAAAATTATTCGTAACCTGTCTAGCGTTATTTTCGTTCATCGTGCATATTAGCAAAACGTAATGGGATTCTTTTTTCCAGTAGACCGTTTCTCTCGTCGAAATATTCCGTTATATACGTACATGCTTTTGCGCCCGGTATTTTACATACACGCACCATCTGTTCGGAGATTTTCCGTCCCATCCACCGTGCACGAAATACGGAGCCAAACAAACCGCGAAAACCGCCGCGTTATTAACCTTCGGATTATCAACTGCAATACCGACGTATTAAACAGAAGAATTTTTTTTATCATCAGTCTCGAGGAAAAGGTATATTACGTACTATGGAATTTCATAATATGGTCTCGTACCATGGCGAAATATAGCCGATGGCAATTTTTTTCATTGAAACAGCTTTCATACACGTGGAAGAAATATCGAGCGACAGTTTATCTCGAATTATCTCGAATTGAAGGCTGCCACTTGCGTCATATTATTTTATGTTTCACAAATGACACGGGGATTTGACACTTTAGCGAGAATAGCTCGTCGACGTTATGCGTTGGAGCGAAATTATGCGCTCCATTATCTTTCATCCCGTATTATATAGTCCCGCGCCGCGCACTGCAGCTGCGATTATTACGAGCAGTGTTCAATTATCGATAAAGAGAGGAGGTCAGAATGTTTCGGGCAAAAATCTTGCGTCATCAACATGGCGCGTTATGTCAGCATTACGGAGAGTTCGTCGATATATCGTTCCGCCTACAGGGATTTGTATACATGATCGAACTTAATAACGCGATATGCGTGAATTACTCGCCACCGTACGCCATGAGAGCATAAATATTCGTTGCAGCCCTCGAGTTATTAATATTGGGTAAAATTAATCATTGCTTTGTTTCTGATAAAAAATTATCTACTAATATATTTAGCGATATACCGACGTCAGCGTAGTACGCTCGAAGCAACGCTAATATTTGCGACGCGTTAATGGGACCGTGAATCTGTTGTTTCAAATCCGTCGTTGTTCAACTCAACCACCGACGTGTAGAATTTAACGTGTAGAATTTAACTCGTAATATTACCCAAATATCTATGTAAGTATATACATTTCTGACATCGTACGAACTACGCGTACTGTTGCAATTATTTACGCTTGATGTTTACTTTGTAAGCTGCTCGAAATAAACATTTCAACGAGATTGCTATTTCTTATTGCCACGACAGATTTATGTGATGGAAAAAACAATTTTGCTGAAATATGAAAAAATTTAGCTAAATACATATCTGAAAATAATTTTGTTGAGCCATCAAAATAATTATGTAGGAAACTCGAGCATGAATTGCAAAAAATTTTAATATTCTACTAACCAGCTTGATCGTCTTACATATTATAATTATTTTGATAATCCAACAAAATTATTTTCAGATCTTTATTTACACTGTTAAATTCATAATGTCAAATATACTCAATTTGATTCATTTTTAATCATTTCTATAAGTCGCGTCACTGCTCAATATGTCGTTAATTAATTTAATTAAAAAATAGAGTTAAATAATTTAATTTAAAAAAAGATATTACAATTTGAATTAAATTTAATTTATTATTTATTAAGTGCACAGAAAGTAGTTTAATTTAGATCAATCCATTTCTGCGGTTAGTTTTGAAACTAACTGCAGAAATGGATTGATCTAAATTTTGACATACTTGGAAGTTAAAAATAACAAAATGTTAAAGATTTTTAACGTAAGCTAGGAATTGGATTATCTCTCATTGCTCCTTTGATATCTAACGGTGTAGCTATATTTTTAGATACTTCAGCAAAATCGTTCTTTCTGTACGTGATCGTTACATCACGTTGTTATGCATTTTATAACGTATTGTATCATGCGATTGTTAGAAAACTGACAGCGCTTTTTACGTGGGATGCGCGCCATCAGATGCGACATGCATGGTATTTCGTATTATCGTGGCGTGAAAGCATTTTGATTTTAGTAATATCACCAATATCAATGCATAATCGCACTTTGCATATATTACGACATATGCAAGTGGACGATAACCACAGGCTGTTATTATTTGTAAAATATACACGATGGTGAGTGTGTACGTGACGCAAGGTCTGATATCATTGTACACTGGTTCGCGCTTATTCCAGTGTTGTTATACCTGCTATCAATTTTCGACATATCTAGTGATGCACATTCATTTTCACCTATCTTTATAACTATCAAAAATTATTCGAATTTGGGTACTCGATAAAATTAAAACAATGTAATACATCAGAATGAAATATTAATAAATATTAATTAAAATTATCAATTCGATATAATCGCCGATGACAGTGACAGATGATAAATAAGTGCGTACTTTGTCATTCGTATACAAAAAGATCCCGAACTAATTAGGATTTTTTCCGATACATATACTACCAATATTAACAATCTGTAGTATACACATAAGATGAAAAATAAATTTTCAAGAATAAATATGATCGTGTAAATGATATATATAAATATGATAGAGAACGCCAATAATCGGTCAAAGTTAGATGTTATGAATACAATATATATTCTTAATTTAAATTTAATTATCCCAGATGTGACTGTGTGCCGAACCGTTCAGACATTAAACACATTCGATCTGAGACATTAATAATATAAATATGATAAGACGCCGCAACATTTGGACATTCGTATACATGAAATAATCTCTCCTAAATTGATGAGCACAGGATAAAGCTGAGGTAATATTTTTCGTAATAAGTTCTTTACCGAATCAATATAGGGGGGATTATTTTTGTATAGGAATGTCCGCGAATGTTTCAGCGCCTTATCATATTTTATTATTAACGTCTCAGATCGAATGTGTTTAATGTCCGAACGCACAGTCACATCCGAGATAATTAAATTTAAATTAAGAATATATACATATTGTATTCATAACATCTAATTTTGACCGATATAATAAATTCTGTAATAAATCTATGATAAATTTTCAGTTCTGACAGTATATATGAGAATTCGGCCTGTATGGGAAAAGTGCCTTCAATCAAATTGACTGTGATAGATATTTTGTAGATTATGATATGCTGTTTAAAATCGCCAAAGACCCAAAAAAAAAAATCAAAAAAGACAAAATTTTCAGCCACTTTGACTGAAGTCATTTTTTCCATATAATTAGTATAGAGTCTTTTAAGAAACTTCTTTTGATTCACGTACATATCATTTATCGTAATTATTAATCGAGGCATGACGTCGTTCAGAGATTTATCTCTCGGTTACATGACCGAGATAGAACAATGCAGCCTCGATCGCACCAATAGAGACGCTGATGCGGAAGATTAAGCAATCTCAGGTGCAGAGACATTGATAGAGCTTACATAGCACTCGTCATCTTGAGATACCGCGGACTGCGTGCGTGGCGACCTGGCGATGTTGGCCTGAATAGGAGTCAATAGAAGGGTGATCGGTCTCGACAGAAAGGGAAGGGAGGTTGACAAGATATACATCAACGCTTTGGCAAGGAATGCTATCAGGAGTGGCAGTATGAATAGCAATGCTGTTATTATTAATGGAGGACGTCTAATGTCTCTTTTAACTTTCTCGCTGTAACCGCATACTTACGCATTATACCGGAGAATCTTGTCTGACATTGATAATAAATGGAAAAGCGAATCGTTTTCCGGAAATAAAATCTCTATTTCTTCCAATTGATTGAACAGTTCAGAATTGCTTCTCACCCCTTCCTAATTTTTCAATAATAATAATAAATTTAAATAATTGTAAAAATAAATTAAAGAAAATTGATTGCGCAGTAATTTTCAGTCAACATCTTCGCAATAAATAGAATAAAATAAAGATCTCACGTTTTATTAATTACGTTGATTTATTCCTGATAACAATATTCCACAAAGAAAACGCTTCAGCTGATATAATAGCAGCATGCTCGTATATACGTAACGTAGAACTTTAAGAAATTTTATTCGTGAAATTTGTAACTCTTATATACATAAACATTTATATTCCTCTCTCGTTATAAACAACGCGTATCTTCTTTCCACTAAGTATTATCTTTTCGTACTTTTTATATATATCGCATTTGCAAACGAAGGAGGAAATGAACGTGTGACGGTAATGACGTATTTCTCGAACCTTGAATCAAGGTGCAAAAATCTTGCACGTTCCGTATAATATCCATATTCGCATCGAAACGTTCAATATGGCTGTAGATATGAATCATAAAATATCGTTCTCGCTGGCAACTCTCCCGGTCGGCTTAATCACCGACGTTCCACTCCGTCGATTCGATGCGATTACGTTTCCATCGAATCTTCAAAATCGGAGCAGCCGCTTTGGTTAAGCTATCGATCTCGGTTCATCGGATTACGCATTCGTCAGGGAATCGTCAGACCCCACTCTCTTTTCGTTGGAAAAAAAATAGTTGTCTACAATCTAATACCCTTTTCGCTGCAAAAAGCCCGCGAGATGATAATAAATTATTTAAACAAAATCTGAAAAATTAAAATTTAAAGAATAATACTTATATGCATATATAGAACTCTATATGCATATATAATTATCTATTAAAATTGTTATTATTAATCTGTCTTTACACCGAGATATTTTAAACAGATTTATTCGTGATTAATACATTCTAATTTTATTAGTAACGTGCAAATAATGAGTATTATTACATATTACCATGCTATAAAAATTAAAAATTTTTTAAATCTAAATTTGCGATAATAATTTTGCGTAATAATATCGTTGAATTATATAGGAAGAAAATTCGCTTTCGAAACCTGATGCTGGATTTTCCTCTAAATATACAGAAGTTCCTATTTAATATTCTTTGAAACTTAAAAATCACAGAAACATCACAGATTATTATGCATTATCAAAAGCGAGTTTTAAAAAACTCGAAAAATGCGTGCATTTTTTATATAACTTTGAATAAAATATATTTTGTTTATGCTGTATCTGATATGTCGAATATACTTTTTGTTGCAAGATTTAGAGAGTCAATCTTTCAATTTTCAATTTTATTAAACTTGTTTAACGTAATAAGTTTTTATAGATCAAACTAAAAACCATGCATGTCATAAGCATGTTCGCTAATCGTGAAGGCTTGTAATGAGTTTGCTGTATGGGCATGACAATGATAATCCGATAATGCATGTCACGCTTTCTGTTTGAGAGAACGATGTTCTAACATGGGATGAATGTCAAAAGCAATTCTTATGTTGATTGATGTGAAATTCACATTACACCAAGGCACATCATTAATGATACATATGCATGGTTGAAAATGATTTTACAGTATAATATATTAATTGTAATCAAATATAGGAAATTTATAATAATAGTATTCAAAGAGGAATATATTGTATTTATAGAATAAATATTATATGTGCGTTCCTTTATACATAATATCTTTTCAATATAATACTATTTTCAATAATACTTTTAATGTATATATAATGAAAAATGATAACACGTTATACTTTAAAATCCGAAAATAGAGAAATATAGTATCTGTCACTTCAAACCCTTTCTATTGTTCTATATTTGAGAACGATATGAGCAATATCAACCCTATATTCAACAGTAGCAGTATATTAAATCCTTCGCGATTGCATTCTTTTGAATTTCAGCAAAAATCGCGATATATATTTTCTATAGAAATGAATTTAAATTAAATTTTGATCACATCTCACTGCAAATAAAAGCAATCGACTGTATCCACACTAACCAAGTTATTTTTCGTGAGTTCTGCATGATTTAATCAAAATTGTATTCGATAAGAACATATATTGTATTGCATATTTTCTAATATAAAATAGATATTTATTATATAATATTTTATTATATATTTTTATAATATACATTATATATAATATCTAAAATATTTATTTAGTTTATTATTTATACCTATGTTATTACTTGTAAAACTATGAACAATATTTACAATATATCTATCACAATTCTGATTTCTAGTATTAATATTGTGCTACATTTCGCCACTCCTATATTACAGTATCAATTATATCTCGATATTAGATGCATATACTAAGTAATTTCACGTCGCATTCAGACGTCGTTGGCCTTATGCCAACAACATCTCGCACACGTCCAAAAGAGATAAATAATAAGCTTCGTGAGTATGATTGGTGTGCCAACAAGACACTGAACATTTTGAGACATGGTTTTGCAAGTGGCAAAGACCGAATCATGCCAACTAGGGAATCTATTAAAATGTACAACGTAAAATGCACTTCTCAAACTCGACAGAAATAATAAATTTATAAACAAATATAAATACACACACACACACACACACACACACACACACACACACACACACACACACACACACACACACACACACACACACACACACACACACACACATATATATATATATATAGACTCCTAAATTCAGTTTTGCAAATATTCTCGTCTTCCTTTGACGATGTACAGAAAACTTTTCGATAAACATCATTTGCTTACAAGCAAAACACTCATACAAACTCGGAGATGATCGATCGCGGACTGAGAAATTGTGAGAGCACTCAGACCCGGAACATGTGAAGATGGTAAGCTTTGATCTAGCCGTTTGTTTTGAAATCCTTGAATACTCGTTCATACTTTATAGGTATTTCGATAAAATTCATTCTTCAATACGGTTGTTCTTTTCGGATCATTTTACACATACACATGTATTTTACACATGTATTTTATATTTCAAGCTATCGTCGCATTGCCGCCTAAAAATTCACAAAAATTCATACAACAACATAGCTCGTTAATTAAAGATATCACTTTCATCGCGCTAAAATGTCGCGTAGAGTGCTGTCGCTAGAATGGATATCAATCCTCCTATCAGGTTATATGTACGTAAAAATGGATCAGCGGTTTAACAAAGGAACGGGATTGAATTACGTGTCGTCTTTTTGACCATTCCGGCGATTGTGATTACTCATGGCTTTTCCATCACGTGAGTTAATAAAGGAAAATCCTCTTTCGTTGTCAAATCAATCAACTATTGATTAACGAAGTTACTAGAAGTCTGGAAAATTAAATCTATATAATAATCGTTCTTATAAATGAAGAAGGATCTCGTGTTTTTATTCGTCACGATGATCAAGATTAGAAATCTAGCATCGGATCAGATTAGAAACACATGTACCATGGAATCAATTGTCAATTCCCCGATGGCGAACTTACTACAGTGCAACTCTGTTACATATAATGACCGAATTGTACGATCCCGGGCACATCGAACTGGATCGAACCTCTTAGACCGTTGTTAGTAAGAGGTGTCTAATTGCTCGACCATCGTGTACAACGCAAGTGCAATTAAACTCTGACTACGAGTTATGTCGGTCATTTTAAGCGTTTTCCTGCAAAAGCACACTTAAGGTAAAAACACAAAATGACGAATATTTTTTCCGTTTGAAGATATCACGAATGCATAAAGAGAGAGATACCGAAATATACCTTTTAACGCGCTAGAATCTTATTATCGGTCAGTTTTGTACCAACGAAGCTTATTCATATTTCACGAAAGTTGCATCCTATTTGAATATTGTATGGGTAGATTTCCGCGGGAGCTGTATTGCTCACGGCGGAAATAATGGCAAATTGTAATTTTCAGTGAGCCAATCCATGATACAGCGTCCCGTTACAATTTGAATTCCAATCTCGCCGTTCACAGCGATCGCTTTATTGGGATAATTAGACTCGTTCAATTATTGAATGAATGCATTTGTACGACAATGCTCACATTAACGGCAGCTTCATTATACATACGACTACATGTATTTGACGAAAATTATGTTTCACAATACGAAGAAAACATTTATCGAATATCCTTACGAAAAAGTGCGATATACGTCCACAGAAAAAATAGTTCTAAATGCTCAAAATGTAGTTACCAGAAAGTCAAAACTTTTTATAACATTGATCTTTATGCTTAAGTTTCCATTATTTTGCCAACAAAGTTATTTTCAGATCTGTACCTATTTTTAGACTTTAGCAAAATCATACTTTCTATGCCCATACTTGTGTATATGTATTACTATCAGTTAGTACGATTTAGTGACCATTTAGGATCGATCGACAATAAATTGCGGATGTATTCGAGCTACGAAATCAATTGTCAGCCGCAATTTCCTGCTAAAAGCGTTGCTAGATTAAGATCCAAATGATTCACGCGGAATCGCAGTTTATATATTGGGATCGTTCGATTGATTCTGAAGCCTTTTTAATTGTCCAATTCTCAATTTCACAACAATTATACCTATACGGTAAAAAAATTTTACTAAAGTGTTTAAAAATTTAATTAAATATAAATCTGAAAATAAAACTTTGTTAAACCATCAAAATAATTATGTATGGCACTCAAATATGAGCATCCTACAAAAAGTTTCAACATTCTAGTAATTAGTTTAAATCCTATATATTATAATTTTATCCATAATTATTTTGATATATTTGATAATCTAACAAAATTATTTTTAGATCTGTATTTAGTTTAAATTTTTTAATATTTCAGCAAAATCATTCTCGCATATCTTTTAATCACGGCAGACTGAACTTCCTAATAATCACTGAAGGTGTATAGGTATCTCGCTTACACCTACGTAAAATTTACGTATCGATAGCAGTCTAGAGTTAAAAAGTTATGCATCACAAAATATCACAAAATCGATTTCATTATTATCAGAAAAGTGAGCACATTGAAATCGCGTCGAACATTCTCCGTAATAATAATGTAAATGAAGAAATGATTTTGATTAATAACTAACTGATTAATAATAGTGACTAATTGTTTTAATTAATATTTAGTGACTTAATTGTCAATACTATCGGCATATAAATCTTTTTAATGACTTTTGATGTAGATCCTTTCAAATCGGGACGTACCGTGAGAAAAGACAGATTAAACGTTATGACCGGATATAAGTCGTGACATCGGAAATCGTTAAAAATTGAAACCAAGCGCCAGACGATGTGGCAATAAATCGTGGGATTTAACGTCGAAGATACCGTACCGCAATGGATTCTTCGTTGCATATAAATCTAGTATGGTGTCTTTGCGGTAAACCTCCACGGTGCATTTCGCTGCAGCCATCGATTTGATCGTTCATCGTAAGCGTGGTATGTCTCGAGCACAATGCGAAGATTCGCTCGAGACGACTCACCGTTCCTTCGACTCATCCCGAAAGTCGATCCGCACGTTGGCTACCATAAATCGTCGTCCGCGATAAGTTCTTCTCGAACGCCTCCGTTCTATGGGAGATCTGGATTCTTTTCGAAAACATTCTACCGACATTAATGTCTTTCATCCATCACATCGAACTGTACAATATAATGGTCACGGAATGTCGGAATCGTTCTATTGTTTTAATTGCAAAACCGAAATTATTCGAATTACGCAAATTTATTAACATATCATTAAAAACAAAATGGAAGGATCTCTTAATGATTTATAAATCGCTCGTTAGTTAAGTTTCTAAATATTCTCATTATATACAATTACATTACAACAATTATATAACATACATTGAACAATTATAGAAATCTTAATGAGAAATAGTATTTCCAAAAACAAGAGGAACTGTTATAATTATATCGCATGGAGGAAATGTTATTACTAATTATATCATAATCTAATTTTATAAAATATATGCTCATCTCAGTTTCCACGTTTCGAAATCATAATTTTCAATAGTAATTAGATCGAGATAGAATTTCTGGCAGACTTCAATTTTCTGGTCCTCAAAACTACCGGATAGTTGAAGTTAAACATCTGTTTTCATACCCTTATCACAGAAAGACTGGCTCACTTTCTGTGATAAGCGATCGATTAATTAGGAATCTTGTTCCACCACGACGGCGCAACGATGATGGCATTACGGTATGTAATGGCGACTCTATACCGCGTAGCAAATAGTAATCTGTTTTCAACTGTCCATACGAGACCTAAAATCTTCCGGAAGCGACCAAACCGATTTTGTGGAACACCACGTGTGTCTCAAGATAATCCGTGACTAATGAATTCTCTTGTCGTTTAATCGCCTTTCACACCAATCACAAGGAACAGACGGCATTCGTTACTGGAGGGCATAATTGCGGACAAATTTAGTAGATATGTTAGACCAAGGCCGACTCACTCAGGAGATAGAAAACAAAGTGTAGGACCTATCTTTTTCATTACAGAAAGAAGTGAGAGACGGAATTTCCCGAGAAATGAATTTTTTAATTGAAATTTAATACACACTTTGAGTACATAATCTGATTATTATTATATTATAGCAGAATAGCAATTTCCTCGTTTTATGTACAGGTCTGTTCTATAAATTTAATGTTTTGTAACTTTAATGAGTTTGTAAGAACTAATCTTTGCCACATCAAATTTCAAATTTTTCCTTCATCCATTTATTTTAAAATTTTTAGTCTCTGATATGAAATGTAAGTTCATTCTTGAATGTTTCTTAGTTTTATCACCACCTTGTTTTAGCTTAAGCGTATAAGAACAAAATTGGGTTTAGCATTTGCAATTGGCGTTCTAGTTTGCGTCTGTAATCCCATCTTGCATACTAAAATCCAATTTACGTTCTGTCGTTGTAAAGGATATGTAAAAAAACTTGTAAAGGCTATTTGGCTTTAATTTCGTTACAGCGGTACAAAGACCTTTAATGAGTACGACGATATTATTTTATACTACAACCGATGAGCTTTGTAACAACGACAGTTGGCCTCTATTTTTACCGTTTTGCTCGGTATTGTCGTAAAAATCTAAGATGAACCAATTTGCATAGCTTATTTCCTCAGATTATGCGACGGGGGACATTGTTTCACGCCATCGTTCAGAAGAATAAAAGTCGGGTTCCACCGCGCTGCATAATTCGCTCGTAAAGATAGGAAGGAAACGGTGCTTTCGAATGCTTCATAATGGCAGTTCCAAGTGCTTGCAGCACCGTTGTGTATTCATCAAATCGCGACACTTTTACATACATTTCCTGTAAAATATCCCATCTCCTTGATTTCCTCCCTCCCTTTTTATTGTGCGACGCGGTCATAGAATTAAATTAAAAGGCTTTATAATAATAGTGCATACTTTTCTATATGTAAATTATTAATTGCAACATTAACAGTATTTCATCAAAAATACCAAGCATTTACTTTAAATAATTCTGCTGTTACAAATTTTCGCGGAAAAATATGACGTTTGTTTTTCATACGAAATCTTATTACGCAAATAGTAAATTTTACATGTACCAGAGTTGGCGTTTGTGTAAAAAAATTCTACAATGCAATGTTCGCTTCCCGTTAGTTTGATATTTCCGGTTGGTTTGTATCATTTGTAATGTCAGAGAGATCTAATTTGTAGAAAGATGCCATTTGTCATGATGCGAAAACGAATTTTAAATGACTGCTGCCATGTAAAGTATAAGCAGCGTAGTGATGTTGACGTTCGCTATAAAAAATTCTATAAAAATTTCAATTTTCGCCAGCGCGACACGAATGAATTGTAATCACTCGCGATATCAAACGCTCGTGTTGTTTGCCATGGCGAAAAATGAAAAATTATTCGAATTCTGACAGTGTCACGTGTAAAATTTACACACGTCTAGTATTATCGGACGATCCATGTAATTTTCAGCCTTTGTGAAGATTTCTTTTGAACGATCAGTAACAATTTTACGATATCGAACGTACGTAATTCGCGGTGTTGTTATTTGCGGCGGCAATGAAAAGCTGTAAACTCGTACACATCCTGAATATTGTGATTTCTATGTTTCAGGTACGTATAATCGAGTCAAAATGGAATGCCGCTCCTCGGATATGACGTACGTGCCGCGAAACGTGAGTGTGGTCAGTGTGGTCAGACGGTGCCGGAGCGTTGTAACGAAAGCTCTCAGCTAATACTTTGTAAACAAAAGTAGAATGCAAATAAATCGTTTACCATACTACTTCTCTTGCTCTATGTCTCTCTCTTTCTCTTTCTGTATGTCTCTTTTTTTTTCTGTTCTCATTGTGCGCTTTTCTATAAGCCGCTACGTCATTACACGCAGATTGGATTTCCGCACACGGTAATGGGGATTATTCGGATTACTTGCGCATACCGAAGCTCGCAATGTTATTTGCCTAATTAATACCCAAATCGCAATGCTTGCCACGCGGTGGTGGTCGCACACTTCGATCATGGTAGAGATCATTGAGTTACATTGATTTTATCGACATCATATTGTGAGAAAATCAAACAATTATGTTAATCTTGGAACGAACGTTTTGCATTGTTGCTTCGGTTTACTGCGCCGTAAATCTGTAATATTTGTATCGCTACGCCAATAATCATATTCAATAAATATTTAGCCGCTTCGCTCGTCTGTCGCTTTCAAGAAAATCGGCTTACTTTTTGCTTATTTAAATATTAATGAAGAGGGGACAAAATCTTGAAGCTTCTCATTTTATTCTCCTCAGCAGCTCTTTATTAAGCTCTCATTATGATTTTATTATATAAACAATGAATTCAAAAGAGATTTCAATTTTGTATAATATATACAGCTTTTTTAAAGCTTGCATAATATTTAATCACGTTGTTTTAAATCTTCATTTGAGTATCTAATGCTCGAGATAACATTTTAGAAAATTTCAAATCACCAGAGAATCGCCTTGAATCGACGCGTTGAATCGAGACAAATCAATTTATCGGACGCTTACCCACTATTCCGTCAGCGTGACAAATGTTCAATTTCAACGTCTTGAATTCATCCATTTCAGCGGCATTTGCATGGACAATCTTTCACGCGCGCGCATACATACGCATACGTACACATATATAGGCATATCCGCTCACAAATGTGCATTTATGTCAGTGTACTTTATCAACTACATCGTCTCTTAACTAGCATGATCGCGGGGGAATTAGGACGCGAGCTGACAACGACGACGAGGGTTTCCCGTATTTTTGCAGAGAAAGGTGATACGGCGCCCCTAAGTGACTTTATCCGATCCGATGGTCGTTCTTCTCGCCTGAAGTCGTGCGTTCCGGCCGGATCGACTTTCAGCTCTCGTGGGCCATAGGGAGCGGCGAAGCACGACTTGGATCTTATAGCGGACTCCTGCCTGGTACAGGCTACTTAGATAAATAGAGCGGACGTGCACTCGATGTTAGGGAACGGGGCTGTGAGTGGAAAGTGATGGTTACCGAGTTAAATGACGATGGAAATTGCGTGGAAAGAGAGATAAAGATAGAGAAAGAGAGAGAGAGAGAGAGAGAGAGAAAGGTGGTGAGTAGAAGCAGGCAAGGTCGCCAGATTTGATGGACCGGAATAGACCATTACTCCACCTCAATCGAGTAGCAAATACTCCACTCTCGAAAAATCCAGTAGCCTACTATCGATCCTCATGGGAAATTCGGTCCATGAAGGCGGCCATGAAGGCTCTCCTCGGAACTACTCGGCTCCATGATCCTCTTGTCCGGCAGACACTATCGGCTTGGTTTCTCTAGTCCTCTTTTTTGTAATAATCTCAAACAGCCGCAACTCAGCGGCTCACGTAGAACATCCCATTACATCCCGTCTGCGCTTTTTGCATCGCCGGGTTTATAAAGACCGGTAGCACTTTTCAGATCTTCCGAGTCTTTCGCGCGCCAGAAAATCAAGAATTCTCTGAACACGAGCGCACCGAGGAGCGCATTGATGGGTTTCAGCAAGATGAGTATAGACGGCAGAACTAAAGCTGAGCTTACGTGGATATTTGCATCACACGGCTGGATTGTAATTCGGGTATTATCCATTGTTTTAGATCGGATCAACTATACTGTGTCCAGCTGTGCACAGATTACATGGTACATATGTTGTCTAATACGAGAAACGTACTAAATGTTTTACATTCTTCAATCAAATTAGCATCTATTGCATTCTATAGCTACAGAATTCGTATTTGCGTGTAATAATTCATCTACAATAGAGCAAGAATTTTTTAATAAAAAATTTACGGCGCGTTAATGAAACTTTAATTCCGTATTAAATGAGCGTATATTGAAGCAAAATCAGAGGTACAGGAAATACATTATAGAAACATGCATATTAAAAGCTATTGTTTGATCCATTCAACCAATCTATTTTCCTTCCCACTACGTGAGCACGCATTAATGTATTCTGCGTAGCTCGAGTGCATTTGCGGAAGCTATTGTTAATTCACAGAGGATGAAACAGCCGTTTCGCGATATGTCCAGGGTAGTATAGTGTTTGCCGCCAACATCGCTATCACAACAATGGCATACATATTGAATTTTTAACATGCCGAGTATACAGATATCACGTACGCGAGGTATCGCTTGCATTTAATATCGCTCCACGAAGTATTCAATCGTTCGATCTTCTTTCTACCGTGACGTGTCGATCGCAGCCGAAAAGAGAAGCACGTTCGCTATGCAACGCGAAGAGGCTCGATAGACTACAATCCGCAAACTCTCTCTCTCGACTGCAGTGAATTTTTCATTCGCTCTAAAAATATCGGATTATCGTATCCGGTGAAACGGAATTCGTTTATGGATATTTAGCTTCATTGCGTATTATGACAAACAATTTTTGTGCAAAATTTTTGTAGAATTGTTAATTTTTGTGCTTTTTATACGAATAAATTATAATTATATACATTTCCTTGAATAAAATCATCAACGATAAAGTATAAAAAAAAAGAAACTCTTGCCATTATACTTATTTACTGCATACAGTACATTTTTACAAAAAAATTTTTCAATGTGTTTTACATATTACATGCAAACTTATTTGTTATACAACGATCATTATGTGGTTTATACGTGATTTATAAAAGATATAAAATATGCGCCAAGTATTGACGCTATGGTAATTAAAATTTAATGGTTTTAGTTAGAACAGCAAGTTTTTCTTTTTGTAACTCATTAACCGCTCAAGTTATTTCTTTGGGAAATTTATTACATCTAAAAGTTTGCTTGTTTTTAAATTCTAAATAAATACAAATTTATAAATTATTTCTTACAATATTTAGATCCCAATTAATCTGAAAATCACATGACCTGTTTTTGTTTATGCACTAAGCTTACATTATTAATATCGTATATTCCGCAAGCGATTACGTATATTTCAACCGTTAAATCAAGCAATTTCCGTATTTCACATTTTAACATATTAAAACCCGACCATATCACTTTTTTTTTGTAGCTGGCTAAAAATTGACGTGAATATATTGAAAATTATACCGCGGCGTCGAACAATGGATTTTAACGCGCTATTCAAAATTTTATCAACAATGCTCTAATGCGACGAGAGACGACGGCGACGTGTCGGTCCGCGCAAATTGAAATGGGTATTTCACTTTGCGGAAAACCTGCAAAATAAATCACGTAGCCGAATTTTCCCGCAAAGTGGATATTTCTGATCGGAATTTATATCGGACTCCGAGGACGCTCCGTATTCCTTCTCGCGCGCATCTATCTGCGTAACGTACGCGTTCCGGTGAACATTTCCAGTATAAATGGATCGTGCCACACGACAAGCATTGCGATACACTTGCAGTCGTAAATTGAACCATAAGAGGATTCACACGTAGCCTTTAGCTACAGAAGATCGAAGCTATTTATACTACTATTTCCGATATATTTTCAGCAGATCACATTAACCTCCAGCATGGGTTCCTTTGATATTGCACAAGATATAATCTAATCCGATATATACAACTTATATAAAATCTTTTTGAAAAATGAGAATATAAGCAATAGTACTGCGATAAAGATAATGAAATTGAAGAAAAGTAAAAAGAAAACAGTTTAAAGAGATAAATAGTTTATGTAAATTATAATAATAATAATACAGTTTTTAAGAGGATTACATACTGCAAAAATGTTCATGAAAGCTTTATAACGGAGCTGCTTACGATCCTGTGAATTAGGTTCGATATCGCAGAAATTGTTCGTAGAAACAATGACGCTGGAGATAGAATGTCGACAGATGTGATGGTTCTAGATGATTCTATGTAACGGAAGAAATAATCCATGTTACGTACGAGAAGAAAATAAAAAATATGCGTATGCAGATGCGATACATTTATCCATAAAATGAATGAGGGAAGGGAAGCTACATATCCCGTAGTTATCTCGGAAAGAGTTACGTGTCTTTTACTATCGAAGTCGGCTGTGTCAGTGAAGAAACAGCCGTCTGTGTCGTATTATAAATCTCTTGCCGACGTGAGCATCATTTAAATTGTCGACCATACAGCGCAATGACCGCACCTCGAGATGCTGGTGTTGCATAGCGCATGCGCTATATAGCAGTTGTAGTTTCGCACGAGACGCGAGGAGGGAAAAAACTGGCGATTCGCTAGCCCGTTCATCGGCTCGACCCTTTTTTATCCCTTCTCAGTCATGGAAACGTGCACGGAATGATATAAGCGCGACGTTTATCTCATTTGTGTACCTGCTAGACGAGAAGCGCTTCACGCCGCGCTAAGCAACATAGTGTTTTATAAACGAGGTCCCCCCCTCTCCCGCACTTGCAATGCAGCTTTCCGCTTCCGTTTCCGCGGTCCGCAATGCGTTTTGTGATACGCTTTTCTGACTGACCGCGAAACAAATGTATCATATATAAATCTATATACATACATTGAATGAAATATAATCAATTTTTATGCGATAATTTTTTGGGTCTGTTGATTTTTCATTGAAATTCAGTTAAAAATTAAAAAATATATTTTACAGATATTTTTGTGAGATTTCAAATTGAACTGTGCATAGTGTGCAATTTCTCCATATTTTCACCATACGATGACAAATTTCATCTTAATTTTACAGTTAAGGCCTGCGGCACGATGCGTATTTTCCTGCAAGATTGCTTGCGTTTTGGTAAATTATTAAAAATTCTGCCCCATGTAGAAAATTGTTAGGGCTTAAAAAAAGATCTGATTAGTTTGCCCTAAAATTAATCGAATCCTATTAGGTTAGATAATTTGGGCCTTATATGACAAATTATTTATCAGGACCCTATAAAAAAAAATTATCAGAGCCCTATAAGAAAAAACTATCAGACCCATGTAAGGAAAACTTATCAGAGCCCTGTAAGAAAAAATTATCAGGGCTTTATAAGGAAATATTATGGGAATTAATTTTGTGGTATTTTGAAATCGGTCACTCATCCGAATGCGCACCACCAGTTCGCGTTGCTTGACCTCTGTAATCATATGGAAATTACTATACTTCGATGATCCACGAACACTGAATGTTAATGAATGTATAGTTATAATATATCTGTCAATATATTCCTGATAGAAATTTGTGCAATTTAACTGAACATCCAGTCAGTTACTATTATACTTGCTATCGAATACTACCTATATATTAATTCCGTTTATACGAAAATAATGCAACTGATTATGAGCAAAATTAGTTAGATAATTATTCAATAAATCTTTATATTCTAATAAATCTTTTCTAGACCTTTATGAGTTAGCCCTAATAAATAAGTATTTATAAAGTTGATGCATCCTTATCAAATCCCGATAAGGGCCTTATTAGATGTAAATAAGGAAGCCTTACTTAATGACATCCCTAATAAATTATAATTGGAATCTTATTAGATTAAAATAAGGAAATCTTTCTTATAGCATCCTTATAATAATAAATAAATATTATTATTTATTATTATTTATTATATAATAAATAATGATCAGGGCCTTATGTTACATAGGACTACCCCTAACAATTTTCTATACGGGATGCAATTCTAGTAATTTATTAAAACGCAAGCATTCCAGCAGAAAAATAAATATTGTGTGCCGTAGATTTTTTTTAGGCTGACTTGACACCGCCATTGACTACTGTGTGCGGCTGACTGTTTTGTTTCTTACTACTTGATTGCACCGGTGATGTCTGACTTAACGTAGTCCTCGACTCCTATTGATCTCTTTCTCGCGATTATGTGCCATGTATAATTGCTTATTTGATTCAGTCCTTTTGAATAATATTTTAAATTACTATTTATTTAATAAAATTAACATATTTATTTAATTTTACATTAAAATGAATAACAAGTTTTACATGTTATAAATATATAAACGTGCAGCTAAAAATTTTTTTAATTAAACACTGATATTACTATATACATATTTCCAATTTATCTGTTCTTTAATTCCGCAAAAATCGGATTATAAGCGTTACAGTAGCGGTTAGATTTGATTTACGCTAAATCCTATTCCATGAAATTTGATACCAAAAAGAACTTTGAAAGGAGAAGGAAATACAAACGGAGCTCACTATAAAGTACAGTTATTAAGCCTTTAACAATATTACAAGCTAAAAGACTTAAAAGTTACTCCGATATTAATGCCGATCCAATAAGACATCAGAAATCGAATTCGACTTTTTTTATTCATTATTCCATTCTACTATTATGCTTCACAGTCGAAATGCCGAATGAGAAAGATTGCGAAACTGACATTAAGTGTTCTTGTTAATCTAGCCGCGACTGTATTTCTATCAGATACACTCGTGAAACTTGGAACAAATTCATTCAATATTTTTACGATTACTGCGGCTTCAATTTCCGGTCGACCATCGTAAAAGTCGTCTTCCTAGTTATGCCCACTTTTCTCAAACACTTCGAGCCATTAAAAGAATTTGAACTGATAAATATGTTTAAAAAATATACAATGAAAACGCAACATACTGTCGTTATCCAATCTCGATATTTGGTCGTTAAATTGCAGGTTGAGTTCATCTATTATTTATGATCAACGTTAAACGTTTCAAATCGAATAGTGCTGTTTAAGATTTTTGCCATTGTCTGGCAAAGGAAGTATAATGGATGAGACATAAAAATAGAATTCAATGAAAAACGAATTGATAGACGGTGCTTTTTCCTCTTTGAGTTATAAAGTGGAAGGTGCAAAACAATACGCGCGTATTCTACTTAAAAGAGCTCGCTCCATTCTATTGACGAGTATCAATGGCGAGTATTTCGCGTATCGAACATATCGATTGAGCTGGACAGTGATATCGAAAACTTCCAGAGGATTTCACAATTTCACGACAGTCGACAACAAAAGTCACGTGAAATAACTCGCCTGGCGCGCAACTTTATTTATTGCAACGGACCACCTTTGAAATTCAATGGCACATATATACACAGTAGCACAAACTCCTGGACAAATTTCTCACGCTGTAACTTCGATGACGTCGCGTATCCGTACAGACTGTAAGCTTAAATACGAGGTGTGACATGCATTCAAGAGATCGCGCGGTTTCTATCAAATATGCAATTTCCATTAAATTGTTGTACATGACCACTTGAGAAGGCTTTTCAGAATATACGCTTCATAAATACAGATTGTGTGCCCAGTTAATCGTTTTAAATTTGTATAATAAATTTCCATCCCGAAACTTGCGGTTCGTTATTTATACAATTCACACCATAGTTATTATTATCTAGGAAAGTGAAATTGTTTATTATATACAACGTTATTATATTAAATATTTTATTAAACATTTTAATATGATTTATTTATATTATATATGATTTATCGTTTAAATCATATTGCTCGTTACTTCAAAACACAACACAAAATATTAAGTTTTACAGAAAATGAGAAAAACAATATTTCTCGTGACGGAAAATTATTGACTAATCAAATAATATTGGCAAAAAAATAAATATATTCTTAATATGATCAAATGTCATTTCTGTTATTTTTGCGTTTCACAAACTTACACAACCACCCTTTTTGAGTTTGACAATTTTTTTATTTACTGTAATTGAAGTTAAGCTAGTTCTTTTGATAATTAATAGAGGGCAATGTTTATCTAATTCAATCATGATAATAACTCAAATGATTCTTTCAAAAATGTTTCTTTGAATTGTGTCACTTGAAATAAAGGAGCGATATTTTCAAAATAAGCTCCTACTTGTGCAGACTTTATTATAATAATTTATAATAATTTATAATAATCTAATCGGTCCAACAACGTATAATTTCAGTTAAAATTGAACGTGCTCTACAATTTATCATAAACATACGAATTTTACCTATTTTTACTCTCATCGGAGCTAAAACAAATCGTCATATGAGCGCAAAAAATTATTAGCCGTTGGCTATGTACATATCTCTTCGACCGTATATTGGCAACAGCTTGCAGCCGCACCATCGAAAGTTCTAGGAAAGAGAAGTCCTCCGGATAAAAAGCCAACCGTGTATCGCTATATACATATATTTCCTTGGAGCATTTTGTACGGGAAGCGCAGCTGGTGGCATTTGCTGAATGTCAAGCTAAGACGAATTGCTCAGACACAATTGATCTTTTTATTGGCAGCCTGGATGGTTAACTTATATTCTCGTATTGCGTAATGGAGTTTGTCTCCTGTATATCATATCTTCCTCCCTCTGTCTCCACATCTCGCGTCGAACTCGTAGTCCTTTTCTTTCGTACGTTCATTTTGTAATTCGGGATTACGAGCTGCCGTCGCAGCTGCGTCCTATTCTCGCGGGTAACTCTACCTCTTTTTGCCCGGTATGTCGTGTTTACGAGAAATCGAGACACTTCAGGAAACTCGCAAAGTCACGACTCTACTTGAGGAAGATATTACGCCTGATCTCCGCAAATTCGTCGGTGGAAAGAGAAAGAGAAAGGGAAGAGAGAGAGAGAGAGAGAGAGAGAGAGAGAGAGAGAGAGAGAGAGAGAGAGAGAGAGAGAGAGAGAATGTCGTCTCTCAGTCGAGGTAATCTGCTTTGCAACCGTTCGCAAGTTGATGTATAAAATGGCTCGGAAAAGTAATGAACGTAAGGCGGTAAGTTCCAACGAATCTCGCGGGAGCAGTTTGCTGTGGACCGTGATTTATCACTGTTGAACTACACACGAAGAAGGAGCACTCGTGCGAACCGCGGCCGCTATTTATACGGATCTTGCCGCTGACCCCAGCGAAAGAACTCGATCGTGATAGATTCAACCTTATCGCTGCATCATTCAACCGTAAAGGCACCAGAAATACGTTATTATGTCTAATAATTCAGCGTTTAAGTAAAAAGCAGCGATGGAAAAATTAAAGTAAGGTAGCGTGAACAAGCAGGTCACTGTTAAACGAATCTCTATTACATTAAAACGTTGTAAACATGTCTTGATCGATTGATCAATTTCCTGGCAAACAAGAACAAGTGCAACAAGACCGCATAGTTTTTGTTAGCCAACTGTTAAGTAACCAACTTTGTAAGTAATTAATCGCGTTTATGCGTCATTACGATAAAAAGATCTATACAAAGATAATTATTTACACATGTGTGTTTCGCAAAAATAATATCGTAGATACTAATAAATATATAAGATATTGTAATAAAATTATAATAATATAATTATATATATGCATGTACCACTCATATCATCAATGACGATAATTATTAAATTGTCATTTTGCTTACAAAAAAAATACGGAATATAACGAAAAAAAGTAACATATATATATTTTAAAAGAACATACTTTTATTCCTTTACAATCAATTATTACAATAAAATTGTGTTTCAAAATTAACATAGTGACATTTCAATGATTGAATAGATTAAAAATCATTTTCTGGAAAACTTTTCGTTTTTTGAAATCTGTCATCATGAAATGAGCGGTATAATAATTATAATTTATAGATTAATAAAAAAAATTTCGTTATTCTTAATTAAAACTACGTAAATTTCGTAAATATATATAAAGAATCTGCTGTAAATTAACGGTGAAAGCATTTATTTCGTGATATTACATTTCGTGGTGCGCATGTATTTAATTTAGAGTAACAGTACTTAGCTACCCGCGCTACGTGTAAACATTAATTACGAAATATGCTAGCGATAGATTCTCTTCTCCACCGACACCTAAAATCTTGCTACAATGTTCAAGGAAGGAGTTGTATCTGGTTATGCATCCGCGTTTCCATTAAAACGGATAGATTTAACCAACGCGGCAAGCGCATTAAGCCAACTATGTGAGGAAATAGATATGCTTAATGAAACGCGCTTTCGGCGCACACGGTGCCTAACTCGATTTCTAGCATCGTGGTAACCGGGCCACGTGATGCGTATGTTACTGTATATGATGAACTTATTATCATATTTCCCACCTGATAAACCACGAAACTTGATGCTTTGTCGATGCGAATATATAAATGATTCGAATATTATCTCTAATGCGTAATTCTTTATATTCCTCAATATTATTAAATTGCAACAATTGCGATAGTTGCAGCAAATGAACGTTGAGAGAGAGAGAGAATGTGCGCGTGTGCGTGTGTGTGATTTCAATACAAAAAATATGTTTTTGTGGATATTTTTTCTTTTTGAATACCATATTGTAGCGAATATCGATTTATATAAAATTTTTGTGAAATATTGAAAATTGCACGAAAAATATTACTTCATAATATAATTTTAACGCATAAGAAAGATTAAAAAGGTAACAATTACAATAATTTACAACTTTCCTGAACATTTTGTATCAGTGAGTAGCGCAATTTTCAAACACATTTCATTCTAAAGTAATTATTGTTGAACCTGGAATAATTGCCCATAAAGTGACAAGAAATTTCACTATAAATATTTTTATTATATCATATAAACAAATACGACAGAGATTAATTTTGTAGTCGTACTGTGAATAACATTTGAATAATGCTGAGAATCAACCGCGTCGACTAGTTAATTAATTTTTTGTACGGTTTAATAAAATAGGTGGAACTTGAGTTGCCAGTTATATATAGTTAGACAGAAAGTTTGATCGTCTTAAGCGAAAATCAGCTTAAGGAAAACTGACTCCAAAACTGACAGTTTATCTTTTCCACTTTGAAGTTCTCAACAGTTGGGAATAGAATCAGCTGCCGTTTAACGATGCCTTAACTACATTTAATTATGAAACTTGTCGATATATCGCTTATGGACATTATAAAATTAGTTATCTCTCATCGCGGCAGAAACATTTTACGGAACGGAATCAACTTTTCTGAGTTGAAAGCCGATTGTTACGATGCAAATTATGAAAGAGAGTAAAGACGTATTCTTCGGATCATTGTTAAGTCCGCGAAACAATTTCACAAATTGCAAGCAAACCAAGGTGGAAATCGGTCGTACAGAGAAAATTGCCGAGAACAAACTAATATTCCCCTTCTGCCTTCGGCGGATAATTAATCCCTTACATTATTCTAATGAAATACGTGAGCGTAGGAGACAGAGAGTCGGAAGGGACCGGAAACTTAGTTAGGAGAAGTGAAAATAAGCGGATAATGATAATAGTTCTTGGACCATAGATTTTCCTCGGGCAAGATTAGGGGGCGTAACTTCCGGCAACTTTGGGGGAGTGCAATGACAACGACGGCGACGACGGCGACGATGGCGACGACAAGGAGGACGCCGGTGGGAACCCAAGATGTTCGATAAAATTTTACGTAGTAGTTACTGGCAAATGCAATTTCAATGTTTACCTGAACCTTCCATTGTAGCGTTTCGCTCGTCGTAAAGATTTCATTGCTGTAACTTGTTTTTTTACGATAACAATAATTGTGAACATGAAGATAAACTATGTTGACTATTGCAGACTGTATCTATTTTTCGTAGAACCAATCAGAAGACAAGTCACGATATATCGCGGAAGGAAAATAGTCGCATGATATTTATAGTTTTGTTTTTCTCACAGTACGTTTCTACCATTAAACTTTGTTCAAAGTCTTTTATAAGGTCTCGAGACACTAACAGAAATTATGCATTCTTATTTTGGTACGTTGATTATATTTTATTACTTCAGATTAATTTTGTCATAAAATTGTGCCATAAAAAGACAACTTGATTATTAATTAATATAAAATCGTAACTTACTATTGATATAATAAACTTAAATGTTTCGTATTCTGTCAAGAACGTAATCAACAAAAGTCAAATTGCGCTGGAAATCTTTAATAAAAGTTTCACGCATATAATAAATCGATCGACTTTCATGTTTTGTTTAAAGCACATAAGCAACGAGTAGCACATTGCAGCGTAATATTGGTCCTAATATGATCCCTTAAATCCACCACGTCAATTCAACATATTATTACGTTTGAAGCTTGAAATCAAACCGAAGGTACATAAAAGACGAAAGAACGAAGAAGAGTGAGAGAGAGAAAATTATTGGTAAACTATTCCAAAAGGAACGAACGAGAAGCAGGAGAACAGTGGATGGACGAGAGAAGACGGGTACGCCAACCCTTGATTTACTCGGAGTTCTTATTGAGTGGGGGAAAAAGGCGGGCAAACAGGTTATCCGAAGCACAGGATTGTCCATAGAAGTAGGAGTAGGTGGCACGTGACGTGAATGCACAACGCCATACCAATATCCTTCGCTCTCATCCTCTCGACCGCCTCTATCTCGACTTTACTCTCGCGTGTGTTCTTCAAAAGAATGCGGCTGCTACCGGGCTGCTATTGCTGTACTAGCACTACTACCAATGCTATTACTATCGTTGTTGCTGCTACTGCTGCTGCTACCACTACGATAGCAATTCGTGGCTAGCAAGCTCAGATATCGACCGATATTTCCAGCTTGTTCTATGTCCTTTCAGCCGACCCTTGCTGCGCACTTGTTCCCGTGTCCACAAGACCATTTGTACGGTATTTAACGTGATTTTTCAATCTCGTCCTTTATTGTTATCTCGTTTTCCTTTTCGTCTATTCGTCTGTTCGTTTTTCTCTCCTGAAGCCTCTCTTGTGTGAAAGAACAAACAAAATATTCCAAGCGCAAGCGAATCGAATTCTTATATGATTGGGTCGTTTTCTCTTTCTCTTGGACCTTTCCTCTTTTTGTGCAAAGAGTAAAATACGTCACCCGTATATTTATTCGCATCGTCCATACCATTATAATTGTTCACTGTAGGTAAAATCAATACACTAAAATAGCGAAGTGTACCGTTAAAATTGAATATACACAGAAGTTTGAATAAGAGCCAGTTTTATTTGCAAGGATAACTGACGAAGTATTCGATTTGTTTATTCACGCCAGATGCAAACACGTAATACATCCGCCATTCAAATGGAATTATTTTTGTAGAATTTATTTTATGGAATATCGGAGGAGCAATTTTTGTATTGATTCTACAGTTATGTAAAACGGTATTCAATAAAAGAAAATGCAATTTGTATCAGAAACTATCCTACACGAAATATTTTCAGAAAATGCCCTGTAGTAAACAATGCCTAGAAGTAAACATATCTTACATGTATTGTATAACAAAAAGAAATATATGGTTGATTAATTTTACGAGAAATTTTGACGTCTAGTTATACTCTCTTTTTTATTATATATAAACTTTTTTTTACTATAATATATATAACCTCTACGTGTCTGAAATTCAAATATGTCGTGATTTCGCATTTATTGATCTATGTCGACAGGAAAATATCGCTCGAGTTTGCGCGAAATGAAGAAATATAGGAAACCTAACTAACAATAAGATATAGCTCTGTTTGACATAAAATTGAGCCAGCATTTACATTCTTCTCGATTTCGGAAATTCCTGCAGAGGTATTAAGCTCGACCCTACGAAGTTTTTATTAGTCCCAGAAAGTTTCGCAACCTCAAAGGAAGGAAGATCTGTCGGCTGCAGACCGCAGTAATTTATAATTCCACTAGCAAAGTTTAACGTAAACCGCGGAATGGAATGAACCGAAATTATGTAGTTTCCTGCGAATATCTTATGATAGTCTATTTTATTGAAAATTGTTTCTTAAAACAACTACAGTTGTTGAATAGAATCTGCTACTCCATTGGAACAAAGTTTTTCAATCGGTATCGTGGCATGCTGTGTGCAAATAGCCTCCAAGTGTGTCACAAAAATTTTTATAAAATAAAAAAAAAGCGAAAAAATTAAAAAATAAATAAAAACACGAATAAGGCGTGAAAAAAATTATCTGAAATATATATTATGTTTTCTTTTATTTTAATCAAAGTAATATACGTATCGTGACTATAATAAAATTAAAATAATAAAACAAAATAATAAAATAAAAAATAAAAAATAAAAATTTTAGACATTTTATTTTTATTTCTAAATGTTCGATATCTGATAAAAGACCTATATTGCACTTAATGATGTATCTCGACCGGCTCGTTATTTAATTCTTAAACACCTTTTCAATATGATATATCCAATTTTCTTCTTTCAAATGCTTTTTCAAATGCATTAGCTTTTTAATTAATATAAAAATACATATAATACATTTGCTTGATTACCATTATATTTCTTAATGTGTTTCGTTTCATTTGAAAAAAAAAATTTTTACAATACATTTATTTTTATAAACGTTTTAATTTTAAATTATGAACAATTGGGTTATGCATATTGGTGTGTTGGTCCTATAGTGTGATATTCAAGTTTAATGTGTCGCGAAACGAAAAAAGTAGAAAAATTACATTCTATTTTCGCAAAATATAAATTTTAAGCGCTTGTGAGCGCTTAAGGAGTGAAGAATATCGAATATGTTGCATTGACTCATTGACAACAAGAAACGCACAGTCCATAGCGGAACATGGACGATATTCTTTTATTCAACAACATCACATTCCTTCAATCATACAAAATTTGCACTCACGTGATCTCAGAATTTCAACTTGATCGATCCGTAGACGCAATGCTTGTCGCGAGGATATATGAGACACGCGAGCGCAAGGTTTCCAGGAAGAAAATTTAATAAAAGGTATCTCGTTACGGTATGTGGCGTGTGTGACAGGGAGGGGTAGTTCGATGGTGTCGAGATACTTGGCACCTCCTCGACAAGAATATAAGCCACTATCATCAGGGGCGAGCGCGAGGAGACTCGAACACTCACACAAGTTCCTGTTTCTCTTCTCTACTATGGCACACGAATCTAACTACACGTGCAGACGTATTCACAAATACTCGTACATACGACCTACCTTGACTCCGTTTCTGTTCCTTCATCGGTCGGAGTCACCCCGCCATTTCCTTGTAAGCTATAGTAGTGCGAAACTAATTATTATTCATGTCACGAGCAGTTCCCAACTACGCCCGCGCGGGACGAGGAGCAATGTAAATAAATTATTACAGCAAATACATGAAAAGCCATAATTTTGTACTTTTTCGGCATCTTTATTCCACTGCTTTTTATGAATTGAAGCGCAGTCTTTTGCCTCAGGCAGAATTATCGGCGATATGATTAAAGTGTTGAGAAGTTTAAGTGAAAAAGACGCTGCTGCGACTTTGGCACATCGCCAAGTTCGCGCACAGTTTAAAAATAAAGAATTGTTCTCATAAAAGATGATTTTGAAAGTGCGTATTTAAGGAGGTACAGTATTTTACCAATATTATTGAAGTTTTGTTTTTATAGCTATCAACCTGAAATTAAGCGGGAAAAGATAATAATGAAAGCTGATCGTGCAGACTGTAATTAAAATATACGTTACCAATATCTTTTGAGATAATCTCACTTCGTGAAAAGATAACAAGCGCGGCTTT